>NC_088865.1:7899246-8085777 GCF_032884065.1 Artemia franciscana
TTCAAAATTTGACCTTAGTAAGAGATTATATATATATTACTGTAAAATCAGATTATTAACTTGAAGATTAACATGGATATATTTTGATAGGTTTAATTACGTAAATAGCAAGTCTAAATACACTTGCTGTCCTAATCGGCTTATGTCTATAGGAGACCAATCATTAAATAAGATTGCTTCTGCTTCTCCTTCAATACCATGACGATTTAAGCCTCAGTAATATTCTCATGTCGATTGAAGAAGGGAAATAGGTAATCAGAAGGTATTAAGTTAAGCTGAGGATTTAAGATGGAAGTTTCTTCTAATTTGATGTCCCAGTGAAGTGAAAATAGCTTTTTTATCCCCGGAAAAACTAAGAATTGAATTGACTTTTTTTAAATTTAAGTTATTTTTTTTAATTTTAATTTTAATATATATTTACATATATATAGTAAGAATACTCCCGTCAACAACAATTACCACGAGTCAAAAACAAAAGTGGAGAGCACCGAAACATAAGATTCGAAGATAAGCCGCAACAAGAATTAAAACTGCTCGAAGACAAAGGTGAAGAACAAAGAAGTATACGACTAAATGATATGCCACAGCAAGAGCAAGGAAATATGCAGTTAAAAGATAAGTGACAAATATATATATATATATATATATATATATATATATATATATATATACATATATATATACATATATATATATATATATATAATATATATAATATATATATATATATATATATATATATATATATATATATATATATATATATATATATAACGGAGGAACTCCTTAAATATAACAAACCACCCAACAAAGGAATTCCTGAGTATGTAACTGGTCCTAACACGTCCACGATTTAACTAGTTCATATTAATAGAGAAAAATCTCCAATTGTGAAGTTGCAATCCCTTTTGAAAGAAATAGACACACAAATAAATTGCAGGCCTTGTGCTTATAAGCTTATTAGGAAACATTACATTGTTTCTAGTTGATGAAACTTCTTATGCTCAAAGAGGAGCTTTAATGATACACCAATACAGACAATGCTTTGACCAAGAAATTCCGGACATGTACTTCAAACTTCCCCTCATAGACAACTTCATTTGAGTGCATACGTTCTGAATATCTTTTCCACATTTTCGACTTAGAACTATCTTTGCTCATAATCGATTCAATTCACTGATTTCCGCCGATTCATGAATTTTCCAAGTATCTTGTTTCCGGAATAAGCAGTAGGTGGTAGGGATTTGGGGGATCACTCAAAATCAAGAGAAAAGACTCTAACAATGAAGTGAGGAAAAAAAAATTGTCATGAATCTTGGAAAAAAAGGGTGGAAATAGTATTAGGGATTGATATCATCTCTTTTATACATGGGAGACGGCAGAACCTTATGAAAACGAATAGACATAGAAAACGATAAGAAAACGACAACTTATTCTTTAGAATAGAAAACAAACAAATTGTTGAAGAAAACCAGTGAAAATTTCACTGCCTAAATTGAAAGCACGCTTTTTTAAATGCTTACTGCTTTTAACTAGATGTATTCTGTACTGATGTTAGCCATGATGGAAGCATACACAGAGGCTTTAAGTCCATGTACCCTTGAAATCTCTAACTCTTTACGATTCCCTTATAATCTCCCACCTATTAACATTTGTTTAATTATCTCTCTTCCCTGAAGTGGATCCATGGACGCATGCCGGGACCGTGAAATATCCTTCCAAAGAAACCCCTAACAATTAGCTTTGCTTCTCGTCTAGGTTCAATACTCTAATACGCTACATAATTCGGTAAGACAAAAATCTGAAATATGATAAAGAAATAGACGCTGTGCCATTATCTGCTTGTTTTGTTTTAATCTTGCACACAACCCATCCCCCAAGATTATTTTTTCATATGGTTCTTAACCATTTTGGGTTGAAAGAATAATACTGTCAAAAACTGATTTATAGCACAAATTAGGGTCTAAAAAGGTGTTTTCATACTACTACCTTTGCTTCTCTCTTACTTCAAAAACCTAAAGCTATGTGTAAAGCGGTCCATAACACAAAAAAAATTTCCGCGAAATCAAACTTGCCTGCCAAAACTCAATAGCGCTCAAAAACTCAAAACGCAAGAGCGCTGCCTAAGTAAAGATCGATGTGGGCACAATGTTTTTTTTTCTTTTTTTTACCACGACACTTCTTATCGAAGGAGTTGTCATAGAAACTTCAAAAAGGGCTCATTCGATTGGAAATTTGAAACTTGGTTTTAAGAAGACATGGGGTTATCAGCCCTAGTCATGCTAATTTTTGCTCATTTTGAGTTTGACTCACTTATTTATTGTAATTTCTGTTGGTTTTGAGTTTTATTTATTATTCATAGTGATTTGTGGTAGTTCTACGCTTGGAAGATTATTTGATTTTACTTCCGCTCATTACTGGCTAGATGGAGCTCCCCACTTTTCTTTTAAAAAGCTGTTTTGTGGAAAACCTTTTTTAAATTAATAATGATAAAGGAGTATGGCTAAGCCAGGGAAAACAAATCATATAAACGAGGAGAATTTTCACTATCTTGGAAAAATGTTTTAGAAACGAAAGTTGTCACAATATCCGGACTTGGTTAGATTTTTCAAGATATTACACCCAACCCTTCCTCCTTCAGATCTTTTTCTTTCATAGGTTTTTGATCGTAAGAGGTTGGATGAATAATACTTCCAAAAACTGATTTATAGCACAAAATAGGGTATAGGAGGGTGTTCTCATACTACTACCTTTGCTCCTCTATTACTTGACAGACCTAAAGCCTTATATACAAAACGGTCCTTAGCACAAAATAAGTTGTGTGAAATCACATTGGTCTGCCAAAATAAAAAAAAAACAGACACTAAACCAAATTGAAAAGTAAATGTTTTCAAAGCTAAAGCAGAATATTCAGATCTTTTAAAGAGGGAAGAGGTTGAGAGACGATCTTAATACCCGTCCTGTATCCCTGATTTGGCTGTTGATCAAATTCTGAAATTTCAATCGCATTGATCCTACGTTATTGGACAGCAGCTTTTTAATTTTGCCGAAGCCATTAAGCTATACAAATATTTAAAGTTTTAAAGAGATTTATTCATTTAAAGATACACTTTATAAGTTTAAATTTTTAACGGAAGGCTCTTGGTTCTTTTCTACAAACAAATTATTAAGATTAAATTTTAGTTTTCTAGAATAAAATTAATGAAGGACTAAATCTAGAACCCGCCGACTTCTTTTTTTTCCTTCGTAAATGAAGTTTCTGGTCACTTCTTTATGGCTACCAATTTTCTTATTAATCGATGAATAATTAAAAAAAATATCATTTCTTTCAAATATATTTTAGTCTTCGGGGCTCCTAATATTTTACTCACTTTTTTGTCAAAGGTTCATTAAAAAAAAAAAATTGTGAGCACCACTGTTAGAATACGCGAATTATCTTTAACCCAAATCAGGTGTAAAGGTTAGAAAAAGAGTGATTGATTAGCAGCAAAGTTTTAATGGTAGAGGCCAATTGTAGACCTACTCAGAATTCAACAAACCAAAAATATATTGGCTCGGGATAAAATTTTCTCACATAAATAACATTTGCTCAACGACTTGACGGCCTATTGAAACTTCAGTGAAAATGTACATATCTGGATTTTATATGCATGTAAATGTGGCTTTGAAAATCTTAAAAGCCCTGAAGTTGCACGTTATTACGAGAAAATAATAAGTAAACTTAAGTAGCACACTAAAAAAGATAAGATACAAAGAGAAAAAGTTTTCTCTCGAAAAACAGATTCAAAGAATGTCTCAGTCAAAGTTAAAAGCTTTTTAAGGAATTAAAACAAGCATAGACTAGCCAAAGATAGGCTTTGTAATTGCTGATAATCTCTTTATTGAAGCATTGCTTCAATAGAAAAAACTAAAAAAAACTGAATATTGCCGACTAAATATTGATATGTCACGAGCTTTAAAAATACTAGCACAAAAAGGGGCGTAGAAGACATATAATAGTGGAAAGCTGCGTTCGTCTAAATTGTCATGTTAAGTTTAGTGGTAATCAATAATATTAAAATAGCAAAAAGTTGCATTAATCTTTTTGTTCGAATAATAACCTTAAAACAAAACTAACTAGACCAACGTTGCCCGGGCAACGTGAGGTGTTGCGGCAACCTTTGTCCGGCTTCGCCGGCTAAAGTGTTGCGAGAGCAACACTTTGGTTTTGTTTCTTCACTATCAATTAGTAATCACATGATCAAAGGCTTTTACTCAGCGTTGAAAAAACAACAACAAAATAGTATCGGAAGAAACGACTAAATTGACTTTGCAGCCAGTTTAACTTTATCCTTTTCAATCGTAGACATCGTGACGGATGAAAACTCGGACCAATATCTTATATAATCTAGTTGGTATTATAAAGCCATCCCAAACTTTTCAGGATCAAAATACCATAGATGATATTCTATTAATTATTACGAAACTGTCTCATTGTTTAACATTCTCGTTTGTGGTTGTTTCTTTACAATCGGTTAGATGATGAAGCTGTCAGCCTATCGAAGTTTTTAAAACGGTATGTTCTAACAAGAACGCAATCAGTTATCAAACAGTTCGTGGTAACGAATTGTAGTAAGGAGCGACCCGGCTCAATAGTAACCAAAACTCTAAATATATAAGTTTCTTCAAGTTTAGTCTTACCCATGAAAAGTTACGAGCCTGAGAAAATTTGCGTTTTTTTAGAAAATAGGGGAAACACCCCCTAAAAGTCATAGAATCTTAACAAAAACCAAACCATCAGAAAAGCCCCCATCCAACCATCTACAAAAGTGTGGAATTTTGTATTTTTTGCCATAAGGCAGATCACGGATGCGTGTTTATTTGTTTTTTTTTTTTTGTTTTTTTTTTTGTTTTTTTTTCCCAGGGGTTGATCGTATCGACCCATTTGTCCTATAATGTTGCGAGAGGGCTCATTCTAACGGAAATGAAAAGTTCTAGTGCCCTTTTTAAGTGACCAAAAAAATTGGAGGGACCTAGGCCCCCTCCCACGCTAATTATTTTCCCAAAGTCAACGGATCAAAATTTTGAGATAGCCATGCTATTCAGCGTAGTCGAAAAACCTTATAACTATTTCTTTGTTGACGACTTACTCCCCCACAGTCCCCGTGGGAGGGGCAACAAGTTACAAACTTTGACCAGTGCTTACATATAGTAATGGTTATTGGGAAGTGTAGAGGCGTTTTCAGGAGGATTTTTTGGTTGGGGGGCGGGGTTGAGAAGAGGGAGATATGCTGGGGGATTTCTCCATCGAGAATTTGTCATGGGGGAAGAAAATTTCCATGAAGGGAGCGCAGGATTTACTAGCATTATTTAAAAAAAAAATGAAAAAATAAATATGAAAAAGTTTTTTTTTCAGCTGGAAGTAAGGAGCAGCATTAAAACTTAAAACAAACAGAAATTATTACCCATATGAGGGGCTCACCTCCTCCTAATACCTCGCTCTTTGCGCTAAAGTATTTTTAGTAGTTTCAACTATTTATTCTACGGCTTTTGTGACTCAGCCATTCCTAATGAACTGGGACAAAATTTAAGCTTTAGTTTAAAGAGCAAGGTACTGACGTTACGTAAATCTTTTACTAATAAAAAGATTCGTAAGAAATTAAAAGTTCTAGTTGCCTTTTAATTAACCAAAAAATTGGAGGGCAACTAGGCTTCCTCCCCTGCTCTTTTTTTCTCAAAATCATTCGATCAAAATTATGAGAAAGCCATTTAGCAAAAAAAAAAAAAAATGCAAATTTCGTTTTAATTATTCCTCTGCGGAGAGCCAAAATCAAAACATGCATTGATTCAAAAACGTTCGGAAATTAAATGAAAAAAAACAAGTTTTTTAAGGGAAAGTAAGGAGCGACATTAAAACTTAAAACGAACAGAAATTACTTCGTATGTGAAGGGGTTACTTCCTCATCAACGCCCCGCTCTTTACGCTAAAGTTTTTTATTGTTTTAAAAAGAAAAATTGAGAGAAAGAGTCAAATTTTAGCGTAAAGAGCGGGGCGTTGATGAGGAAGCAGCCCCTTTCATATACGAAGTAATTTCTGTTCGTTTTAAGTTTTAATGTCGCTCCTTACTTTCAGTTAATAAAACTTGTTTTTTTTTAATTACATGACCAAAGGCTATTCCTCAGCGTTGAATAGCATCAACAACTACAAAATAATATCGAAGGAAGGGACTAAATTGACTTTGTAGCCAGTTGAACTTTATCCTTTTCAATCGTAGACATCGTGACGGATGAAAACTTGGAACAATATCTTATATAATCTAGTTGGTATTATAAAGCTATCCGTAACTTTTCAGGATTAAAATACCATAGGTGACACTAATTATTATGAAGCTACCTCATTGTTTTACGTTGTAGTTTGTACCCGTTGCGTAAACACTTAATTCTATTAGATTTAAAGAGATCAAGTACAAAGTGCACCAATTTGCATAAGTATCTAGCCCAAAGTGAAAATATTCTTTATTGCAAGTTCCTCTCCCGTGATAGACATCAAGTTCACCGGAAACAAATAAATGGGTACACCAACTAGCAAAAGTTGCAAACCCCTCATTGCTGAATATGATTGTAGTCCAACAGCCGATTAATACTTACGAGTCCCCTACATGTCTTACCACTGAAACCAAAGTGATTGAACCATCAAATACACCGGAAACAAATAATAGGTACACCAACTAGCAAAAGTGGCAAATCCCTCATTGCCATAGATGATTACGAGCTAACAGCCGTTTCTCGCCCAAAGTGAACCGATTCTTACTTATGAGTCCCTTTCCCGTGATAGGCATCAAGTTCACCGGCAACAAATAAACGGGTACACCAACTAGCATAGTTGCAAACCCCTCATCGCTAAAGTTGACTGTAGCCTAACAGCAGATTATTACTTACAAATCCCCTACCACTGGACCCCATGTCTTACCACTGGAATCAAATTGGTTTTACCATCAAATACACTGGAAACAAATAATAGATACACCAACTAGCAAAAGTTGCTAACCCCTCATTGCCTAAGGTGATTATTACCTAACAGCCAACTGTTGCTTACAAGTCCTCTATATGTCTCACAATTTGTATTGGCCTAGATTTCGTTTCAGTGTGTACCTTACTACTGAAGTTGTCAACCTTTTGAAACTTTCAAATTGGTATACCTCATGAAGGAATTTTTCTACCAAAAAATGGATGTCATATACTTTGATCAGCTCTTCAAGAGCTATCGATTGCCGTCAAAAAAATTCTATCTGTCTTAGTTCAAAAGTTGATTTATTTTTTTTGCCTTAGGCTACTTTCTAACGTCACCACTTAGAAAGGAGCAAAGGATAAGCTCCAATTTCTTTAGCAATGACAGAACTTTTAAAGTTTATTAGGCACATCTGATACCATTTCTCTACCGCAATCCCGAGTCCGAAAAAGCAAATGATAAACTCAGCTGAAATCACGAACAGAAATGGATAGAACCAATAGATGGCACACTTTCGGACCCGTGGGAAAATGCCACATTTTTGCTTCTGTAAATTTTTATATTTATCACTCAAAGAAGATAAATTGGCTGTGGGGCCGGGTAACTGCCGCATATATTTAACACTTATAGATTTTAGTCCATCTTCAATTTGAAAGTGGTGCCTTCCTGCTTGGCTGCTAGAACAGAGCTTTCCACTTAAAAGCAGAAACATGCATGCTTTGATGAAACGAAAGCTTGGCTGCACAACTTCAGATACTCATCTCTGACATAGGCTATATAACTCCACTTCACTTCGCACACCATAGGCTCTGGTTCGTGGACAAGCAAAAGCCATCCTTTTTGGCCCCAGGCAAGAGTTCTGCGGAGCTTTCCAAAATGTAATGTCATAGTCATCAATCCGGCCTGAGATCCACACTTTCCGTAAAAACCGCAAAGGTTAGACCCTTACCAGTTTCCAGGAATAAGCGAAGATCGGCGACATAGAAAAAAAAAACGGGACAAAACTATAGTGTTGCTTTCGCAACACAATAATCGCAAGATGGTATTGATGATTTTCGTATAAGAAAGGCAGCTAAATTTCAGGGTCTAATTTGCTATGGTCTCTAGATGATCAGTTTCTTTTTCTCTTTTTCCAGGAGATGATCGAATCGTTACTTTAAATTAACCATACACTAGAATTTTATTCAAATTTTCCGCTGAGAAGTGCAATTTAAGGCAATGTATAAAAAAGAGCATGAAGAATATTTAGTTTGAGTTAAACCGTTTTAGGTTTAACTCAAATAGTTTAGGCATAATATTAGCTAGTTTAGGCATAATATTTTACTATTAGATCATTTTGAGGAACTTAGCTTTTATCAAACAGTTCGTGGTAACAAACTGTAGTAAGGAGCGAACCGGGTCAATAGTAACCAAAACTCTAAAAAATGGAATTTTGATGTCAATAGCTATATCAAAAGAATCACATTTTAATGCTGATTTTAAATAGATAAGTTTCATCAAGTTTAGTTTTAACCATCAAAAGCTAAGAGCCTGAAAAAAATTGCCTGGTTTTAGAAAACAGGAGGAAACACCCTCTAAAAATCATAGAATCTTAACGAAAATCCACAATCAAATTTGGCGTATCAGAGAACCCTAATTTAGAAGTTTCAAACTCCTATCTACAAAAATTTGGAATTTTTTATTTTTTTGCCAGAAGGCAGATCACGGATGCGTGTTTGTTTGTTTGTTTTTTGCTGTTTTTTTTTCCCTGGGGTGATCGTATCGACCCAGTGGTCCTAGAATCTTGCTAGAGGGCTCATTCTAACGAAAATAAAAAGTTCTAGTGCCCTTTTTAAGTGCCCGAAAAAATTAGAGGGCACCTTGGCCCCTCCCACGCTAATTATTTTCCCAAAGTCACCAGATCAAAATTCTGTGATAGCCATTTTATTCAGCGTAGTCAATAAACCTTAAAACTATGTCTTTGGGGACGACTTACTCCCCCACAGTCCCCGTGGGAGGCGCCACAATTTACAAACTTTGACCAGTGCTTACATATAGTAATGGTTATTCGGAATTGTACAGACGTTTTCAGGGGGATTTTTAGGTTGGGGGGGGGGGGGGGGTTCATGAAGAGGGGGATATGTTGGGGGAACTTTTCTTGCAAAAATTTGTCATGGAGGAAGAAAATTTTCATGAAGGGAGTGCAGGAATTTCTAGCATTATTTGAAAAAAAAACAACGAAAAAATAAATATGAAAAAGTTTTTTCAACTGAAAGTAAGGAGAAGCATTAAAACTTAAAACGAACAGAAATTATTACGTATATGATTGGCTCAACTCCTCCTAATACGTCGCTCTTTACGCTAAAGTATTTTTAGTAATTTCAACTATTTATTCTACGGCTTTTGTGTTTCAGGGGTCATTCTTAAGAAATTGGGACAAAATTTAAGCTTTAGTGTAAAGAGCGAGGTACTGACGAGGGGGTGAACCCCTTCATATACGTAATAAAAACATGAGAATACAAAAGTTCGTTACGTAAGCTAATTTGTAAGTTACGTATATCTTTTTCTAATAAAAACATTCGTAAAAAAATTAAAAGTTCTAGTTGCCTTTTTAAGTAACAGGAAAGATAACAGAGAACAGGAAAGTAGAAAACAGGGGGAAACACCCCCTAAAAACATATAATCTTAACGAAAATCCACCATCAGATTCGGCGTATCAGAGAACCCTAGTTTAGAAGTTTCAAGCTCCTATCTACAAAAATGTGGAATTTTGTATTTTTTTGCCAGAAGGCAGATCACGGATGCGTGTTTGTTTGTTTGTTTGTTTGTTTGTTTTTTGTTTTTTTCCCAGGGGTGATCGTATCAAACCAGTGGTCCTAGAATGTTGCGAGAGGGCTCATTCTAACGGAGATGAAAAGTTCTAGTGCCCTTTTTAAGTGACCAAAAAAATTGGAGGGCACCTAGGCCACCTCCCACGCTGAATATTTTCCCAATGTCACCGGGTCAAAATTCTGAGATAGCCATTTTATTCAGCATAGTAGAAAAACCTTATAACTATGTCTATGGGGACGACTTACTCCTCCAGAGTCTCCGTGGGAGGGGCTACAGGTTACAAACTTTGACCAGTTCTAACATATAGTAATGGTTATTGGGAACTGTACAGACGTTTTCAGGGGGATTTTTTGGTTGGGGGAAGGGGTTGAGAAGAGGGGTATATGTTGGGGGAACTTTCCATGGAAGAATTTGTCATGGGGAAAGAAAATTTCCATGAACGGAACACAGGATTTTCTAGCATTATTAAAAAAAACGATGAAAAAATGAATATGAATTTTTTTCAACTGAAAGTAAGGAACAGCATTAAAACTTAAAAAAAACAGAAATTATAACGCATATGAGGGGTTTACCTCCTCCTAATACCTCGCTCTTTACGCTAAAGAATTTTTAGTAATTTCAACTATTTATTCTACGGCCTTTGTGATTCAGGGGTCATTCTTAATGAATTGGGACAAAATTTAAGCTTTAGTGTAAAGAGCGAGGTACCGACGAGGGGGTGAACCCCCTCATATACGTAATAAAAACATACGAATACAGAAGTTCGTTACTTAAGCTAACTCGTAAGTTACGTATATCTTTTACTAATAAAAATATTCGTAAAAAATTAAAAGTTCTAGTTGCCTTTTTAAGTAACCAAAAGATTGGAGGGCAACTAGGCCACCTCCCCCGCTCGTTTTTTCTAAAAATCATTCGATCGAAACTATGAGAAACCCATTTATCCAAAAAAATAAATCGCAAATTTGATCTTATTTATTCATCTGCAGAGAGCCAAAATAAAAACATCCATTAATTCAAAAACGTCCAGAAATTAAACAAAAAAACAAGATTTTTTAACTGAAAGAAGGAGGGACATTAAAACTTAAAACGAACAGAAATTACTTCGTATATTAAAGCGGCTGCCCCCTCCTCAACGCCCCGCTCTTTACGCTAAAGTTTTTTTCTGTTTTAAAAAGTAGAGTTGAGAAAAAGAGTCAAACTTTAGCGTAAAGAGCGGGGCGTTGAGGAGGGAGCAGCCGCTTTAATATACGATGTAATTTCTGTTCGTTTTAAGTTTTAATGTGGCTCCTTACTTTCAGTTAAAAAACTTGTTTTATTTTCGTTTAATTATTAGTAAAGACGGAGGGAGCAGTGAAGATGTTAAAAGTAGAATAGCCAAGGCTCAGCGTGTTTTATATTTCACATTTAAAAAGAGTTTGGATGAATAAGAAGATAAGTGTGCAAACCAAGATTAGAGCATTGGAAGCTACAGTGATGACAGTTGTAAAGTATGGCTCTGAAGCATGGGCGCTCTGAAAAACAGATGAAGATATGCTATATGTTTTCCTGAGAAATCGCTCTGGGTACCTGGCTGACAGACCCTATTTCAAACAATAGGCTGTATGGAAAGTGTGGTTCAATCCCACTTTCTAAAGCTATAGTGAGAGAAAGGTTGAGGTGGCTAGGGTATGTTCTTCGGATGAAGGATGATAAATTGTCAAGGACTATATTTTTTGGCAATCTGTCTAGTGCTAAACGGAAAGCAGTTCGTCCACGGTCAGGATGGAAGGACGTCATAAAGAAAGATTTGAAGGAATTGGGAATTTCCTGGGAGGGTGTAAAGACGGAGGCTTTGAATAGATTTGGAAGGAGAAGGAGCGTGCTTAGCTTAGCTTTGTTGACCTCAGGCTGCTTGGTGCTGCAGTGACCTTTTAGTAGTAGTAGTAGTAGTAGTAGTATTCAAAAATAAATTATGGTCGAAATATGCTTCATCTTTCTTAAATGTTGAATCCAAATAATTGTAGAATCCAAACTTGTGAATTGGAATTATGAATCCGATAAATGTAAAAGCCGTTAGAAATATAAAAATGTCGTTTCTTGGATTTTCCTCCAGGAAGTTTTGCTAAAGATGGAAGCCCTAGAAATTAAATGACATGGGAATGTAGCATTTATTCAGGATCTAAATATTCAAGCAAATCATTTTTTTTTTACAGAACTATAAAATTTGATTTTTATTTAGACTAATGCTCACTCATCAACATTTCTGTCTAAAGCTCTAAACTTATTTCCATTACAGAAACGCTTTAATTCTCTTCTGCCTTTTAGAAGTGGAAAAACCACTTCTAAGAGTCGCTCCTTGCAGTGTTCGTTCAAGCATGAGTCTTGATTTCAAGATGAATGGTTTGGAAGTAATATGACATCCCAAGGATATAGCCTTATCGCCCAAGTTGCTCACGGATGGATTGACTGGCTTGGGAGACTTCCATTGAACAAGGGCAAACACTATTATTGCCCTTAAAGACAGGATATCTCAATTAGTGTGTCGTTTAGATATATTGCTAATGTACGTGACAACAGTTTAGGAGTCTGCGTTCAAAATGTTGAAAAAAGTTCCAATTGATTAACTTCTTTTGTATTTTCAAAATAAGAATATATTTCTATTATAAAAAGGGTTGTGAATAATGGCCCACTGAATAATGACAGCAGGATACGGATTGCTTTATGGCACTTTTAAAGGGCTCAGGCCCCTACACAGCTAGGGTCTGGCACAGCATTAGTCAACCATTAACCTAAGTTCTTTTTCTCAAGAAGTGTTTGTTGACCTTCTTTGAAAGGAATCAATAGACGGGTATAAGGGATAACTTTCTTTAGAAGACTATTCCAAATAGGTGTGCAGCATTTTACAAAGCCAATCTCATAAGTACTCAGTGAGTGGAGTTACTATCTCCAAACTATGTGGGGATTCGCTGGATAGCCTCCCCCCTAAAAAAAAAGAAAATCTCTACATGGAAATTACTTCTAACGAAAATTAGAGATCGGTGTTTCGTCCTAAAATTCCTGCATTTCTGAGTCAGGGAGACTTCGAGGAACCCAATTTTCTTTTGTGGAAATCTAGCTGAGCCCCAAACATTCATGGACAGTGTAAGTATTGACTGTGTGGTATGTCTCCTATGGTATGTAGTCCCATTTTACCGTGAATCTGCGTATTTGCCGTGCTGACTTTGCAAACGGCCGTTCGCGAAGATACCAGATGTTGGAGAATGGGTGGAGGAGGTACTTGTAAAAATACAAATTGGTGCCCCAGCAAATTTCTGTAAAAAAAACAGCCATTGGTGTCCCAACAAATCTCCTACTTAATTGTTGTAAGGGCTCCTGATCACTGTTGCATCCAGGGCCAGATTTAAAGCTTTGATGCTTCTAGGCCCAAGCATTTTCACCGCAGAGTTTTGGCGAGAAATTCGGGGAAATCCCCCAAAATTCAAGGGTATTGGAGGTAGTAAACAGAACATAACTGATGAGCTAAAAGTAATAAAAGAGAGAGGTGATATCAAACTCTCAGCTACCATTCTTGGGAGACATCTGACATTGCATATGTGGCCACAGAATTCCTGTGTTGCTTCAAAATTACTTTTCTGTGAATAAGCAGCGCGGCGGTGGAGTGAACATGGCACCTGTTAAGGAAAAATCACCTAGTGATAATTTATCCTCAATGCCCCATGGCAATGTGCCACCCTAGGCCCAGGTAAGTGGGCCTAGGTTTAAATTTCGCATTATTAATGGGCCTATTGTTAAATCCTTGCCTGGTTCCGTATCACTCGTGAGATCTTGTTTTAGAGCCGCTAAAATGATACCCTTTGGGTTTTATAAACTACAAAAAGCAGGCATGTATGTTAAAACATCAAAATCGTAGGGAAAGGAAGAAAACGAGGACAATAAACGGCCATTAAAAAAAAATGAAAAACTATGAAAATATTTCGGTCAAGACCACCGCTTGACCGTCCTCACTGCTAAATAAAACTGATAAAAATATAAAAAAACTAAATCTTAAAACAAAATATAAAACTAAAATGGGATGACCCTTTCTGAGTAACGGTAAAAGGGTAACTGCATAAAAAGCACAAGTCTAAATGGAATTTCACAATTTCATACTATAGAAAACTGTCAACGGCTAATCGCTTAGCAGGTAGATTTATTATTTTTGAAAATTGAGAGCTATTTTTCGGTGAATGTGCATTTTTCATCTTATTTGCCTCCTGAAAATTTGCACGAGACCTTTAACGGGGGCTTTAATGGAAGTATTGTCAAATAAAATGAAATGGTTTGGATTGTCGTACAAATATTGAGCAAAGGCGGAATCAAAAATCTCAGGCCTTTGGCATAGCCCATTGACCTTGTTGATTGTGAACCCATGTTCTGATAGCCTCTCCCCTAATTGCTGTTGGGTTATTCCAATATAAAAACAGCCACAAGAACAGGGAATTGTATAAACACCACTACCCAGAATGGGGCTGGTTTTATCTTTGCCGCTGTTGAAAAAGCTCTGTATCGTATTTTAATTTTAGTTTTTTTTAATGTCTAATTTTTATATTTTTATCGGTTTTATTCTGCACTGAGGACAGTCAAGTGGAGGTCTTGGCCAAAATATTTGCACATATTTTTCCATTTTTACTGGCTGTTTATTGTTCTCGTTTTTTTTTCCTTTCTTTTGCGATTTTATGTTTTATCATGATTACCCATTGTGGTCTTAGAAATTTAAGGCATGTATGTTCGACAATATGACAATTGCCCGACTTTTACAGAAGGGTAACAAAAGACTAATAGCTCCTTTCTGTATTGAAAACGAGGTCCTATGATATTTAGTTTAATTCTCTGTGAGAACTTGTGTGCCTCCATTCTTTGGATAGTTTTATTTATTTGCATGAAAATAACAAGCAATACGAAGATTTTACTACCGCATCCACATCTGTTAAGGATGTTTTCTTCCCTTGGTTTACTTGGATGTTCCACAGAGAAATAGATACGGTAGTTCACCTATAAAAACTTCAGAGATTTAAAGACTTTTCGGTCTTTCTACTGGCTTAACATTTCACATAGAAGAGCCAACAAGATAGAATTTAACTTTTCAGTCTTTTTACTGGCCTAAAATCTCACACATCGAGTGGAACTGTTTTTTGGTTTCAAACAGTTCGTGGTAACGAACTGTAGTAAGGAGCGACCCGGCTCAATAGAAAACAAAACTCTAAAAAATGGAATTTTGAGAACAATAGCTATATCAAAAGAATTGCATTTTAATGCTGATTTTAAATATATAAGTTTCATCAAGTTTAGTCTTACGCTCCAAAAGTTACGAGCCTGAGAAAATTTGTGTTATTTTAGAAAATAGGGGGAAACACCCCCTAAAAGCCATAGAATCTTAACGAAAATTACACCATCAGATTCCTCATCAACGCCCCGCTCTTTACGCTAAAGTTTTTTACTGTTTTAAAAAGAAGAGTTGAGAGAAAGAGTCAAACTTTAGCGTAAAGAGCGGGGCGTTGATGAGGAAGCAGTCCCTTTCATATACGAAGTAATTTCTGTTCGTTTTAAGTTTTAATGTCGCTCCTTACTTTCAGTTGAAAAAACTTGTTTTTTTTAATTTAATTAGAGTCTTAAAACTTACCACACGAGGCTTTCAACGAATCAGGTTTTAAAAGACTTCGTACTCCAGTTAGAAAGAATATATTGATTGGCTTACAATATAGATATACACTAATGAAATTAAAGTACATTTTTCTTCACCACAGAACTCATATTTCCTCTTGATTATTCCAAACCACTAGTCACTTTCTTAACAGCCCTTGCATAACTGAAGTCATTGTAAATAAGAAATGTAAATGGGCTTAATGGGTGAATCAATTACGGGGCAGTCGAGGTGCTTAGTGATCAAGCTGTTTGAGATTGAACTTTTAAGGGCTACACAGATTGAGATTTATATCTTTATTTGACAGAGTTATGTAAAATGAGTTTTGTAAGGTTTGAATGACTTGAAGTTAACTTATACTGTGGGTGCTTAAGCTTTCTTTTTCACTCCCCAATATACAGTTGAAAAGATATGATATCACAAGTTTGGGCCTACGCTGGAAAGTTCAGCAGCTGTACAGTTAAAAGTAACCCCAATTTTCTTGAAAAAAAGTGTCTGGTGAGAAATATAGACTCTTACCGTAAATCTTCGGCACCACACAGAAAGCCACCGGAGATCTCTTACTTTCGTTCCTGGGGGTAATTTCAGAAGAATATCTTCACTTTCAAATCTTTTTAACGGCGCAGCGTCTCTGAAAATAAAAATAAAAACACTAAATAATTGATATATTTTAAAGCACAAATTTTGATAAAACCAAGAGGGAGGGGTTAAACCCACCTTACAACTACAACAACCACAATAATCGTATATTTTTACAAGTTTCAACGCAATAAACCCTAGCGGTTGTCACGTACGATCGTCTACAATTTAAATCCTAAAGATAGCTGGAGTTATTAAAGTAATGTAGATGACATGATACTACCTCCATATATACAAGGTACCAGTGTAATCATTACCTGCTAAAACTGTTATGCTAGGAAGACAGAAGCTAGTAGTACATATAGAAAAATATAGAGGACTGATCAATTGCCTCCACCCCATCCTAAGAAATCAAAAACGTGGAGTTACAAAAACTAAACATCTATTTTGTTATAAAGAATAAACAGTTGTCATAAGTTCAATGCAGGGACATGCTGTCACGTCATCTATCTTATTATTTTTTTTTGGGGTGTTCAAACAGTACCGAAATTAGCAAGCTACCAACCTCATCAAACAGTTCGTGGTAACGAACTGTAGTAAGGAGCGACAAAGCTCAATAGTAACCGAAACTCTAAAAAACGGAATTTTGATACCAATAGTTACATCAAAAGAATTGCATTTTAATGCTGATTTTAAATATACAAGTTTCATCAAGCTTAGTCTTACCCATCAAAAGTTACGAGCCTGAGAAAATTTGCCTTATTTTAGAAAATAGGGGGAAACAGCCCCTAAAAGTCATAGAATCTTAACGAAAAACTTTACGCCATCAGATTCGGCGTATTAGAGAACACTACTGCTGAAGTTTCAAGTTTCTATCTACAAAAATGTGGAATTTTGTATTTTTTGCCAGAAGACAGATCACGGATGCGTTTTTATTTGTTTGTTTGTTAGTTTTTTTCCAGGGGTGATCGTATCGACCCAGTAGCCCTAGAATGTTACGAGAGAGTTCATTCTAACGGAAATTAGAAGTTCTAGTGCCCTTTTTAAGTGACCAAAAAATTGGAGGGCACCTAGGTCCCCTCCCACGCTAATTTTTGCCCAAAGTCCCCGGATCAAAATTCTGAGATAGCCATTTTATTCAACATAGCCGAAAAACCTATTCACTATATCTTTTGGGACGACTTACTCTCCCCACAGTCCCCTTGGGAGGAGCTGCAAGTTACAAACTTTGACCAGTGTTTACATATAGTAATAGTTATTGGGAAGTGTACAGACGTTTTCAGTTTTTTTTTTGGTTGGGGGAGGAGGTATTTATGGGAGAGGGCTACGTGGGGGATCTTTCCATGGAGGAATTTGTGATGGGGGAAGAGAATTTCCATGAAGGAGGCCCAGGATCTTCTAGCATCATTTAAAAAAACAATAAAAAAATAAATATGGAAAAGTTCTTTCAACTGAAAGTAAGGAGCAGCATTAAAACTCAAAACGAACAGAAATTATTACGCATATAGGGCTTACTTCATCCTAATATCTCGCTCTTTACGCTAAGGTATTTTTAGTAATTTTAACTATTTATTGTACGGCCTTTGTGATATTAGTGTCAAGAGCGAGGTGTTAATGAGGGGGCAAGCCACCTCATATACGTAATACAAACATACGAATATAGAAGTTACATTACTTACGCAATGTAAGTTAATTCGTAAGTTATGTATATTTTTTACTAATAAGAACTTTCGTAAAAAATTAAAAGTTCTAGTTGCTTTTTTAAGCAACCAAAAATCGGAGGGCAACTAGGCCTCCTACCCTGCTCCTTTTTTCTCAAAATCGTCTGATCAAAACTATGAGAAAATCCATTTAGCCCAAAAAATTAATATGCAAAATTTGTTTTAATTATTCATGTGCGGAGAGCCAAAATTGAAACATGCATTAATTCAAAAACATTCAGAAATTAAACAGAAAAACAAGTTTTTTTAACTGAAAGTAAGGAGTGAAACTAAAACTTAAGTTAAACAGAAATTACTCCGTATATGAAAGGGGCTGTTCCCTCCTCAACGCCCCGCTCTTTACGCTAAAGTTTTTTATTGTTTTAAAAAGTAGAGTTGTGAGAAAGAGTCAAAATTCAGCGTAAAGAGCGGGGCGTTGAGGAGGGGACATTATGTTCATTTAAAGTTTTTTGAATTAATGCAGGTTTTGATTTTGGCCCACTGTACATGAATAATTGGAACCAAATTTGCACATTAATTTTACATTTTTTGGCTAAATGGCTTTCTCAAAGTTTTGATTAGAACATTTTTAGAAAAGGGGGAGGGAGGGGGCCTAGTTGCCCTCCAATTTTTTCGATTACTTAAAAAGGCCACCGAAACTTTTAGTTTTAATTACATACCTTTTTATTAGTAATAGATATATGTAACTTACAAATTAAGTTACGTAACGAACTTCTATATTCGTAAATTCGTATTACGCATATGAGAGGAGTTCACCCTATCGTCAATGCCTAGCTCTTTTCACTAAAGTTCGAATTTTGTTCCAGTTCTTTAAGAAAGACCCCTGAATCACAAAGGCCGTTTAAATAGAATAAACAGTTCTTCTGAAATTACTAAAAACGCTTTAGCGCAAAGAGCAAGGCATTGAGGAGGGGACGAATCCCCTAATAAACGTAATGATTTCTTTTTGTTGTAAGTTTTAATGTTGCTTCTTATTTTCAGTTGGAAAAACTTTTTTTATTTCATTTCTCATTGTTTTTCCAAGTAATGCTGGAAAATACAGCACCCCTTTCCTGGAAATTTTCTTCCCCATGATAAATTCCTCCATGGAAAGATCCTCCCACTTAATCCTCCAAGAAAAACGTAAAGCCCCCCGACCCCTCCCCCCAACACCAGAAAAATCCCCCTGAATACGTCTGTATACTTCCCAATGACCAACACTATATGCGAACAATTGGCTAAGTTCATAACTTGCAGCCCTTCACCCAGGGACCATGGGGGATTAAATCGTCCCCAAAGATATAGTTATTAGATTTTTTGACTATGCTGAACAAAATGGCTGTCTTAAAATTTTGATTCGGTGACCTTAGGAAGAAAATGAGCGGGGGAGGAGGCCTAGTTGCCTTCCAATATTTTGGCTTTTTAAAAAAGGCACTAAAGCTTTTAATTGCCGTTAAAATTTGCCCTCTTGCGACATTCTAGGGGGTCGACACGATCACCCCTGGGAAAAAAACAACAGAAAAACGAATAAACACGCATCCGTGATATTTCTTCTGGCAAAAAAATACAAAATTCCACATTGTTGCAGATAGGAGCTTGGAACCTCTACAGTAGGGTTCTCTGATACGCTGAAATCTGATGTTGTGATTTTCCTTAAGATTCTATGACTTTTAGGGGGTGTTTCCCCCTTTTTTCAAAAACAAGGCACATTTTATTACGCTCGTAACACTTAATGGGTAAGACTAAACTTGATGAAATTTATATTTTTAAAATCATCATAAAAATGCGATTATTTTGTTGTATCTACTTTTATCAAAATTTTAATTTTAGAGTTTCGGTTACTATTGAGCTGGGTGGCTCCTTACTAAAGTTCGTTACCAAGAACTGTTTGGCAATAAAACCAACTGACAAAGAAAGGGAGTTAGACATCTTTTTTTTCACATACTTATGTGTTTCAGTTAAAAGATGTTTTTTAATTGTGCCTTGAATTCGACTCTCTCTCTCTCTTCTCTCTCTCTCTTCTCTCTCTCTCTCTCTCTCTCTCTCTCTCTCTTTTTATTTTCAAAATACGTTATACCCCCTTTATTTCCAATGTAGTAATATTTCTATAGAATGAGGCATTTAATATCAAAGCCATGCTGACATGGCTAGCACATGGATAGCCATGTGACATGGACCAGTACAATATTTTAATCTTGCATTATAAGGCCTGAAGCTACAACCTTAGGGAAAATATAGTACTAATGGGCGTGTTACAGCCAAAATAATATAAAATAAGTTAGAATTCAGTTAGAACCAAAAAAATGAACATTATCCTTCACAGGACCATTACTTAACACTACTTTTTAGCGCCACAGGGGTTTCAAAAACAATTTGACCATCAAAGACATCAACAACATTAAGAAGCGATTCTTAATGTTTCTTTTTCTTTTACTTCCAAGGTTCTTTTACTTCCAATTTTCTTTTACTTCCAAGGTTGACTCTTTTCTGAATTTTATAGTGCTATTATTCACTTATTAGGCTTAGAAGATGCATTCAAAACTGCAAAAATATGCATATAATATATGTACAATATGTATATGTATACATATGTACATATATGTATATGTATAATATATGTACAATAATGTGTACAAGTTGTAACGGCATAAATTTTGCAAGGCTGAAGATCTTTTGGCTGGTTGACGAAAAAACAAGCCAATGGTCTCAGTTTGACAAATACGTTACATAGCGCCTTTTAAACCGTCACAGTCAACATAATTAATGTGATCTCGTATCTTCTTTGCGTGTTTAAATCTTTCCTTTATCTTTTCCCAGACGCAATTACTAATGTCATTTCATTATTATGCAATGCTTAATCTTTAAAATAAGGATGTATTTAAAAGAGCACATTTTCTATTGAAATCTTTCAGCTTTAATACTTTTGTATATCCTCAATATGATATTCCCGGAAGGGTTTTGGATAATCTTCTTTCTCCCAATGAAGGTTTTAAAGCTCTCCAAATGCCTTATCAAAGCTTCTATTTTGCCGAACACAATGGAGCTGACTTTTTTCTTAACGAATCCCTCTATTCACTTGTCTGAGGGTTTCGGCAAGTTGCCAAGACAACCCTCATTGACTGAACTGCTATGAAATAAATAAGAAACGAAACAAAAGCATTAAAAGTGGTGATAAAAGAAAGGTGAAAGAAAAGGCTGAGTGACAACATTTTCTTGATATGGCACCAAACTGTGGAAGCGAATGCTTCCTGTTTTCAGCATAAAAGAATAACTAGTGATAAAAATTAGATAAGATGTTGACACATTTCAGGCCGATTTTATATACAAAAAGCACAAGTATATAAAGTTTACTCTCTATGAAAGAAAATAGCTTCACCTCTCTATGATATTTCAATGCCCCACTAGCAGTAAAAAAAGAAACAGAAAAAAAAATGGTCACATAGCCGTGGTCAAATGGTCAAACTAGGAGGCGGTTAATAGCCTTATAATTCATTCAGAGGTGGGTGGGGAATTATCTAAATTCTCTGAAGTCACTACTGCACGACACCAAATAAATTTAAAATCTATAGGAGGAGTTGTCAATATCCCTAATTTATCAAGGATAAACAGAACCGTACCAATAACTAATGATTTTTCTTATCTTCATTAAAAAAAGCTGAAAATTCATTCACCCAGCCCCCAAACTTTCGTGAGTTCAGGCGACTGATTTAATGATATAGTCAGCCTAAATATGCCCATTTTATCCTCTGTTTGAAGGAATCTGCAGATGGACTCTGACGGGATAAACCCCTGAAGCTACTTTGTAGTGGAAGTTTCTTTCTGTAAATAATTAGTGTGAGTGGTAGACCAAAGATTCAGGGTTGTCACGTTGAAAAACTTGGCAAAAGATTATCCTTCCTGTGACTAACGTATGCAAGGATAGAAATGGGAAAATTCAAAAATGGAAACTCACACAAAATATTTAGAGGTCGTAAAGTCATTAAGGTAACCGACAATTTGAGAGCCTTTCACTCACATTGTGTGGTAGCCTATTAAACAAATGCAAGCCTATTGTTTTGTTTTCTGTGTCAAACTCTGTTGAAAACCTGTTAAATGTTGGCTGCCCTAATTTTTCATTTTGTAGTAGCGTCAGTTGGGGAGGGAGGGGGTTCTGCTTCCCAATATTTTTGTACTCCTTCCTTGATTTCAAAAATTAAATTTTTGGGGATAATTTCATTGAAAAAATGACAATTCGCCCCCCCTAGATATTGAAAAATATATACTACCCACTCTAAATTTCGTGAATGGTTGCTACTGCATCTTTGAGGCCAAATCTAGATTTTAGCGCCATTTTTTTCCTAATAGTTAGCCATAAGATAGCCTAAAATGGACCGTTTAAGTCTCTTTCTTTGCAGTTCTGTGGCGTTTAATATGGAAATTAAGTAGTACAAGTAGATGGTATTTTAAATTTAAGAACACGAAACTATTACTTTGAATAAGGCCAAGTATAAATAAATTTTGTGGGTTTGGAACCCATCTTGACAAAGGCGGCTAATTTTGTTGGGATTTTGTTGTTAAAAAAAAGAAGTTAAAGAAAATAAAACCGTTGTTTCTTTGATTTTTTTTTCTTGGCGAGCATGATTTCTACTCTGAGTCACATATTTTCAGAGAATCTTTTATTTGTGAGATTAGTGTGATGAACTGCCCCTTCTTTGTATCCCAACAAAGTTTTAATTTCCGGCCCATTTTCCGAAGGAAGTCATCCAATTTGTATTGAAATCTTAGAAAAGATATTGTTCCCCAGATTTAGACATGTGCAAATCGTTCAAAATAGAAACAGTCCCTTTTGGTTTCTTAGATGTCAAGTTAGCTTCTCCTTTATTTGTAAAAGCCGGGTTTAATGAAAATATCATTTACAAAAAAAATTCAATAAAAGTATTAAACATTAAACCAGTAGAACTAAATTGTTTAAATTAATCACTTAATACAGGAAAGAATACATGTCACATACGGGACTGCCGCTGACAGTCAAACAATTTACCAAGACTTATTTGTGGGAAACCCTTAGGATAAAAGCACAAGTCTGTAGATATTACATAACAACAATCTATATAGTGAGCAAACTTTTGATAGTGTCTTTAAAATATACACTTTTCTAAGGTCCCAAGGCTGCTGAAATTCCAAGATCTTGAGAAAAATACTATGGAGTGAAGACATATGTCAAATAAGTTTGGGACTAATGCTTTAGTTCTAATTTTATTAGTAGAAAAACCCTACATTTGACACCATGGTTGCCACTAAGCATGGAGCAGTATCTCTAGACTTATTTGTCGGAAATCCTTAGGATAGAAGAACCAATTCGTAAATATTACATTACAATAATATATTTAGTAAATATACTTTTTATGGTAATACTTTATATTTACACTTTTCCTAAGATCCCAAGGTGGCTGAAATACCGAGGAAAAAAACCAAGGACTGCCAGCCCTGCATTCGGTAAGTTTAAAACTAATTGTTAAGTCCAATTTTTTCTATGGAGAAATGTAACACTTCCTTCGAGGTTTGCCATTGAGCATTTAAACATAGATCTAGATTCGTTTTCAAAAAAATCCCAAGGTTATAAAACAGCAAATAATGTTTGATTTGTACACTTTTTCCAAGATCCCAAAGCTGCTGAAATTCTTGGGAATCTTGAATGTTAGATAAATCCCCAGGAGCGACAGCCCTGTTTCAGATAAGTTTATAAGTAGCGGTGTAAGTCTAATTTTCTAAGCTGAAAAGGGTAACATGACACATCAGGGTTGCCATTGATCATTTAACAATATGTTGGGATTCATTAGCAACAAAATCCCTAGGTTTTGATGTATCAAAACCTAGCATCCCAAATAAGTTTGATGTATTTACTTTTTCCAAGATCCCAAGGCCAATGAAATTCTTGGAAATCTTGAATATTGGGGAAGTCCCAAAGAGCGAAAGCCCTGTGTCAGATAAGTTTGGGACTATTGGTGTGATTCAAATTTTCTTAGCTGAAAAGGTAACATGGCACACTAGGGCTGCCACTGAGAATTTAACAATATGTCGAGATCTATTTGTACAAAATCTCTAGGCTAGAAAGAACCCAAATAAGTTTGATGTATATACTTTTTCCAAGATACCAAGGCTGCTCAAATTGTAATATATTGGGTAATATATTTGGGTAATATATGTAATATATTGGTAATATAATCCCAAGAGGTGTCAGCTTTGCGTCAGATAAGTTTGGAACTATTGGTTTATTTCAAGTTTTCTTAACAGGGAAAGGTACATGTCACACCGGGGCTACCAATGTGCATTTAACAACATATCAAGATTTATTTGCAAAAAAATCCCAAGGTAAGGAAAAGGCAAAAATATTAAGTAGCAAGATAATATGCATACTAAGATACAATTTGAAGATGCAATTTGATGTAAATACTTTTTCCAAAATTGCAAGCTTGCTGAAATCTCGAGGTCTTGGAAAAAATCTCAAGGAGTGGCAGCCCTGTGTTATGCAAGTTTAAAGTTTTATGTGAGAAAAAAACGTTTTTTTTTTTTTACTAAGGGGCAATAGACAAAGAGATCCATTCTTGTTTCGGACAGGCTAGTGGCTCATTTACCAGGCTTAAACAGATTTGGTGCTCGTAGAAGTTCTCCAACCGGATAAAACTTTTAGTCTTCAAGAGAAATGCCCTTCCAGTATGATGTACGGAAGCGAATGCTGGAAGTTAAATCAGCAGCAACAGAAGAGACTTCAAGCCTTTGAGAACAATCCTGCAAAGTCTGCAAAGCCTTTGAGAACAATTGTCTGCGAAAAATCCTCAACATAAACTGAACACGACACGTCTCGAACCAGAAAACACGCCAAATTACTGGGCAACCTCTAGTCATCGACATGATCAGGACCCGAAGATGGGAATGCTTGGAACATGTTGTACGAATGAAAGACGACCGAACACCAAAGTCCATCCTTCAGTAGCAACCAACGGGAACGTGTCGAAGAGGTGATGAAGATATTACTAAAAAAAAAATTCTGTTGCCTTTCAGTTTGTTCTAGTGTTTTTGTCTTTGAAAAGGAAACTGACATAGAAAGCTATAACTGTGCTACAACGAAACTTTGGGAATAATTTGTTCAGAAACTCGGAACCATTTATCCCAAAGCGTTGGCAGCGCTGGAGTACTGCTCATTCTATTAAAGTTATCCACAATACCTACTTTAGAATGCAATAAATCTTTTTTTTATTGTTAGGTTTCTAAGGCTCTTCAATTAAACAACAATTTGCTGTTCACTATTATTATAATAATAATAATAATAAAACCGACACACAACAGCCTTCTAAAATACTTTTCTGACAAACATTTTTTCTAAGAGTTAAAGCAGGAGGATAGCCTTACTAAAGTAACCTACAACATAAACACGCTTCAATAGAAGCTCAAGAATACATGTTTCCCCTGAACTCGTTTATTCTGAGAAAGTCTTAAGTAAGTTTAACATGTTGCGGAAATTGAAAACAAAATTATTATATTCTGATTTTATATAGGTCGAAGTGTTGATTGGCTGCTTGCCATTTTGAGATGGGAAAAAGTGTGTTTTTAGTGTAACTGTATAATTTCACAAGATTTGTGACTGTGCCAAGTTTAAAGTAAATTGGAAAATTGAATGTGGGTTAAATCCATTACGAAAGTGGAAATAAATTTGCAAACGCAGAGGAAACCATAAACGTTGGTAATAAAATTGACATAAAAGTACAATGAAACGTAATACAACTATGAAACCCAATACCTCATTTTTTTTCTTGACAACAGTAATTTAAAAGTTTATTGTTTTTGAATAATTAAGCTCACTGCAGAATTTTAAACGAATTAGTCAGACATGGAACAGCAGAGAAATGGGAAATGGAAATGCAGGAAATGGAAACCATTTCCTCAGTGACAAAGACTTTTCCGGGGACCAACCTGTACGAGATACCAGCTTTCAATCCATTTTAAAGATTTTTCTTTTGAGTCAACTTTTAGATTTACTCTTTCCCTAAACAGTGCACCAGAATGAACTTCCATGGATCACAAACTCGTATGAAACCTCTATACATTCCTATGTCTCTTAGTAACTCTTTGAGTATTTGTGCATTATGATGCTGAGCATCTACTAAGCAGTACTGCTATATTATTCTTTAATTTTAGGTCGCATTTTCGTTGGGAATTCAATGTGATTTGTGCTGTTTCTTGTTCCATGCCTTTTTCTTTAGCTGTTCAATTTCATTTGTTAACTTGTATAATTTTGCACGTGTCGTAGATAATAAAAACCAATTCCAACCTGTTTACCCTTCACAGACTCATACACGCTAAACTAACTCGTTCCTTCATTCTACTGCAATACTGTTCTGTCTTCTGTCAACTGCAGATTTCACTGTGCAATATTTTCGTTTGCAATTCGATTTTATTTTTGCTGCTTCTTGTTCCATGCCTTTTTTTCAGCCCTTCGGTGTCGTTTATCATCTTTAATGATTTTACATGCGTCAGAGATACTAAAAACGACACGACGCCCTCCCTCTTACGAAAAGTTAACGGAATTTTTTGTTCTTAAAATGTGTGGAAATGTGACGTCAAACACGCGATTTTCTTCTGTCATAAATTCAATTCATAGTTCCATTTTACCCTTCACAGATTCCAAAACAACTTCACTCTATTCTTGGCTGGTTCAGAAATTATTGGTGTGACTTCATTTTCCCCTTCCTGTGTATCTTCGCAGACGATAGAATAACATGTTTCTTCATTCTAAGGTGAAAAATCAGCAAGTTCAATTGAATAAAGTAAGTATGGTGCGAATTCCTTCCTCCTTCCTCCATCTTTGTAGACTAGAATAACATGTTTCTTCATTCTAAGGTGAAAAATCAGCAAGTTCAATTGAATGAAGTAACTATGGTGTGAATTTATTTCCTCCTTCCTCCTTCCTCCATCTTTGCAGACGATAGAATAACATGTTTCTTCATTCTAAGGGGAAAAATCAGCAAGTTCAATTGAATCAAGTAACTATGGTGTGAATTCAAATCTCTCCTTTCTGTTCATGCTTCACAGTCTCACGCACGCTAAACTAACACGTTCCTTCATTTCATTGTAATTTTGATTACAATGCAAACCCCTGTGAGGGTTGTGCGATTTGCCTTAAAAAATGTACACAAATGGGACGTATATCAAATTTCTTTTTTCCAACAATGAAAAATTTTGATCAAAATTAGGATCAATAATGCTGCTACGCGAAATTCATGTCTTTTATGTAAATAATTTTCAGACCACACTGCTTTTCCATTTACGAAAACTTAAGCAAAAAAATAATTTTAATTTCAATAAAGCAGTGAACAAAAAGTAAAAGCAAAACAACTTTTTTAATTAAAGTGTTGTTTTGTTTTTATTTTTTGTTCACTGCTTTGTTGAAATAAAACCCGTTTCTATTGCATGTCTTTACCCCCCCCCCCTATTCAAAAATTTTCAATATGAATTTCCAAGGCTCTTCACAAGTCACATTACTATCATTTATCAGCTGAGGATAGTTTTTAAACCTCGTGATCTTTCGCAAATGAATCAAATATATTAGAGACAGCCCTAATTTACGAAAAATCCGACGTGTTCTTAAGTTTTTCTTGAGAATGTCATTTGCCTGACTCTTTCTCTTTATAGAGGAACAGTCTTGGGGTATTTTTCACCTTTCCCCCTTTAATGGGAAAGGTGGAAAATCCCCCACCTTCGATAAATATCCCCTTACAACCTTCGATAAATAACGTCTAACACCATCATTTTGTAACCTATCACATAAACCACAAACCCAAACATAAACCATAAACCAAAACTTGCATGTAATCAAAGGCATAACTAGTTGGCAAACATTTTCAGTAATTGGTTGTATCAATTATCATTTAAAAGGTTGTGCGACCTTGACGGATAGCCCGATCTCGTCCATTGTAAACTTTTTTTCTGGCGTTCTTGCCATAACTTGTTGAGCTTGGATAAGAGATCCAAATCAATGACAGACAACTAAAAGCCGAATCCTACTTTCCCTGAAATCTTAGAAAAATTGTTAACTTCTCGCGTTTTGTGCCGAAGACAGGGACATTTAGATTTAATGGAATTTACGTCATCCGAATGAGTGACTTTTTGCTTTATTAAAAGGAGCCGAATTTTCTTTTTAAAGCTCGGGAAAAGGCAGTCCCTTAACATGCTCTATCATACCTACTAAGAAAACGCTAAAATTCAGCTCAAAACAATTTATCATTTGAGCACGTTGACCGCTTTGGGAGTTCCTCGTAGTGCCACCCGCTTTGAGTGACTAATCTTTGTGAGTGTTTGTCTTTGTGACGGTAAGCCGATATTGAGGCTTGCATAATGATTTAAAGCTTCCCTATCGCCTTAAGGTTCATAATTCATATTGAATAGCCTTCTCACACCAATTATGAGCACCACATTTGTTCCAAGTACAACCTTTTTGGGATGGTTGCAGACAAATCTTTCAGAAGGGAGGGGGTATGTGTTTTTTACGACAGCATAAGTGAATATTAAAAGTAAAAGTTATCATTAGCAGATAGATTTATTTACTACTTATCATGTTTGGATATGTAACCAGCTGCTGATTAGATTCAATGCCATCCGTACAACCTTCCTCGGGAACCATCCCTTTATTTCAACAGCAATTCAATTTGCGATATTTAATCAAATTTGAATGAGTTTTGACTAAAGTGGATGTAAAGAAATATCCCTCAGTTCCAAAAAGACAAATGCTGGGAAGATCTTGTGAAAAGGGAATTTTAACAACAAATTACAGTATTTTTTAAAAATATCATTTCAGCTGAGTGTCTAGTATCCGAGTTTTCGGCCCACGCGGATGCACTTGTAGCCTTGTACTTGTACACAATTAGTTTAAAATTTATTTCACAAAAGAAGTTTCCTAAGAAAAGTAAAGGGGAGATATGAAGTCAAAAAATAAGTCAAGCATAAAATAAACATAAATCACTATCAATCATAATTGAAACCTGTAACGAGCAGAAATTAAAATAACAGAAGTTACCACAAAGAACAGTAGGGATAGTTCATTCTATGCCACATAAGGATCAAAACATCGTTTGGAATTTACTGAAGTAGAATTATTAGTAGTAGCAGTCGCCAGTAGTCATAGTTACAGTCCTATGTAGTTGCAAGTAGTTACAGTTAGTTTAAGTATTAGCAGTCTCAAGTGGCTGCATTTGTCAGTCTCAAGTGGCAGCCTCAAGCAGTTGAAGCAGTAGCAGTCTCAAGTGGCTGCATTTGCAGTCATAAGTAGTCATAGTTGCAAGAGGTTGCGATTGCAAGTAGCGATAGTCAGTATTGCAAGTAGTCAGAGTCGCAGTCACAATCTCAAGTAGACACAAGTAGTTGCAGTAACAAGTACTTAAAGTCGCAAGCGGAAGTAGTCGCAATAGCAATGATAGTAGAACCAAAAGTAGTAACAGCAGCAGTAGTAGTAACAGCAGTAGTAGTAGTACTACTACTAGTAGTAGTAGTAGTAGTAGAAAAGTAGTATTAGCCCAAAGAGTATCAACCTAATACACTCAGCTGTCTCTGAAATATTGATAATATGCCCTATTGACAACCTGCGTGCACGCAGTCGTTTTGACTGAGTTTTACATCCCCTTTCCAACTTTTCGCGAAAAATTTAACTTGTGCATATAACTATATGCATATAAACTCTTTAGAATTTAGTTTAATAACAATAGCATTAGAAGTAGGAGTAGCAGTAATAGCAATAGCATTAGTCTTGGAAGTTTCTACTTAATACCCTCTGAGATATTGCTGATATGCCCTTTTGACAACCTTCATGCACATAGTTTGTTCTATTCTAATTCAATATACCCCTTAACATAGCCCGAAAGTTTCACCTTAAAACACTTAGCTTGTTCTGAAATCCAGGATCCAACATGCCCCCTTTTTCCAATAATAGATCCCTTGTGCAACCAATGGGCAGCTTGCATAGCTTATAGCCCTTGTCCCAAGGAATGCGTGGGCATGTCATCCTCGGAAATATAGTTATTTGACTTTTCAGCCATTTTGTACAAACTAGCTATCGCAAAATTTGTATCAAATGTCCTTGGGGAAAGGGCAGCAGCAAAGATTGTTGGGGTGGCTAGTCGTCCCCATTCGGGTTTGATTCTCAAAAACTGGCACTAGAACTTTCAGTTTCAAATTGAATGAGCCCTCCCCGAAGTTTCTACAGCAACTTTTTTCCGAAGGGGTCACAAAAAAACAAATTATTCATAGAGCCCATTTTGTTCTTTACTTAGGCAGCGCTGTTTCGCTGCCAATAATTAATTCAGATTTTCTTGCGAGTTTGAGCAAACTTATGTTGCTTCTCTACTGCTACTAAGTTTAAAACTATGGTTTCGAGTCATAATAATCTCCATATTAGCAAAATAACATACAAGGGACAAAAACGGATTACAAGCTAACAAGACTTATAAGATTTAATAATAATTACATTAGTCTACATAATAATTATCTTAGGATTAGCGCAGATTAAGCAGGGAAGGATAAAAAGGAAATGTTTCAAAATTGGAAAAGACGTATCTCAAATTCGGTAAACAAGATACAAAGAACTTATAAGAATCCTTACTCCATCAAGGATTAGCTTCTGACTAAGGCTTAAGCTTTTATTCAAATGAACGAAATGTATTTTTAGCTAGTTCCGCTTACTTTATAGGCAATTTCTTGCAGTCTCTAGACTTGAGAAGAAGCATTAATACCTGATTCGCAACTAATACTTTTGCAACTGGTGGGACCCAGTGCTTTTTTCGCCCGATGTATTTCCATAATAATAGTAAAGTATATAAAATAATAGTAAAGCTCTAGTAAAACTGCATAAATGTAAAAACGATCAACATATAATCAAGACAAGATCTTTCATTGACCAAATTACATAATGAATAATTTTCTAAAGTGGACGATAAGGAGCAGGGCTCGATGTGTCGGCCATAAAAAAGAGGTAAAAAAATGGCGAGATAACAAAAAAAGAAAAGAAAATATACAAGGTAGGAGATAACAGAGGAGTCCACCCCAGCGTGAGAACACCAAAGCAAAATCCATACTAATATCTATTCTTCGTCAATCCCAACATCCAGACAAAGAAATATTTTTGAAACATGTTTTTTCAAAGAAAATCGGCTCTTGAAACTTGGGGACATTTCTACTGAATCAAGTTTATTTACAATATAAGCAATATTGTACCTGATTGAGAATTTAGCTCTTTCTGATTTAATTGAGGAAGGCGGAAGTGGTGGGGAGGAGAAATGGTAGTCTCAATTATACCCAAATAATGGAAATAATTTGTTGAGGATTGGATATCATAATGCCACATTGCTGTATGCAGGCCCTACACTTGTTTGAGATTAAGTATATTGAGAAAAATATACAAAGTTTGGGTTTCTGACAGATTTTTGATCCTCATAGGGCGATGAACAAAAGTACTCAGAATTCTAAGTGCCTGAATTTGAAATATCTGAAGAGGTTACAGATGGACAATAAATGTGTTGAGATAAATTACGAATTACGTAGCCTATTGACCGACGAATTCAAATATTTTGAATTGGACTTATTAGGAGTTTCAGAAATCCATCTCCCAGGGCTTGAAAAGACAAAAGTAGTTCATATAGAATTTGTTGATTCAGGTAGGAAGGATGGGGTAGATAGAAAATGAGAATGCTGGGAGAGCATCAAAAGCAAAATTCTTGTTGCTAATTTTATAACCGAAAAGAGTAAAGTATCAGTCCAATGATCAATGATCAACGTAAAGGTAAGCAAGAATCACCATCTAGTAGTGTCTAGAGTTTATCTAAACCGTCCTATCTCCCAGGAATTGTGACATTGATAGTCTTTAGGATGAGATTAAATAAAAATACAAGTATTTTTTTTACTGAAAGTAAGGAGCGACATTAAAAATTCAAATAAACATAAATTATTCCTTATATGAAAGGGGATGTCCCATCCTAAACGCCCCGCACTTGACGCTTTTTTATTGTTTTAAAAAGTAGAGTTGTGAGAAAGAGTCAAACTTTAGCGTAAAGAGCGGCGCTTTGAGGAGGGGACAGCCTCATATACGGAATAATATCTGTTCGTTTTAAGTTTTAATGTCGTTCCTTACTTCCAGCTAAAACAAACTTGTTTTTTATTCAATTTCTGAACGTCTTGGAATTAATGGCGGTTTTTATTTTGGCTCACCGTGCATGAATAATCAAAACGAAATTTGCATATTAATTTTACTTTTTTTGGCTAAATGGCTTTCTTAAAACTTTGATCGGATGATTTTCAAAAAAGGGGTGAGGGAGGGGCCTAGTTGCCCTCCAATGTTTTTGATTACTTAAAAAGGTCAGCAGAACTTATAATTTTATTTACGAACGTTTTTATTAGAAACAAATGCACGTAACTTACGAATTAATTTACGTAACTAACTTCTATATTCGTATATCTTATTACGTATATGAGGAGGTTTGCCCCCTCGTCAATACCTCGCTCATCACGCTAAAGTTTGAATTTTGTTCCAATTCTTTAAGAATGACACCTGAATCACAAAGGCCGTTTAATTAGAATAAATAGCTCTTTTGAGATTACTAAAAATGCTTTAGCGTAAAGAACGAGGTATTGAGGAGGGGACGAACCCTCTCATATGCACAATAATTTCTGTTTGTTTTAAGTTTTAATGTTGCTCCTTACTTTCAGTTGAAAAAACTTGTTTTTTTATTCTATTTCTCATTGTTTTTTTTAAATGATGCTAGAAAATCCAGCATCCCCTTTATGGAAATTTTATTCCCCATAATAAATTCCTCCATGAAAAGATCCTCCCACTTAGCCCTCCCCCCCCCCACCACTAGAAAAAATCCCCCTTGAAAACGTCTGTATACTTCCCTATAACCAATACTATACGTAAACAATGGGCAAAGTTCATAACTTGCAGGCCTTCCCCGGGGACTGTGGGGAATTATATCGTCCTCAAAGACATAGTTATTAGGTTTTCTGACTAAGCTGAACAAAATGGCTATCTCAAAATTTTGGTTCGTTGACTTTGAGGAGAAATGAGAGGAGGGCGCCTAGTTGCCCTCCAATTTTTTTGGTCACTTAAAAAGGACATTGGCAATTTTAATTCCCGTTAGAATTAGCCCTTTTGCGACATTCTAGGACCACTGGATCGATACAATCACCCCAGAGGAAAAAACAAAAACAAAAAAACAAATGAACACGCATCCGTGATCTTTCTTCTGGCAGAAAATACAAAATTCCGGTTCTCTGATGCGCTGAAACTGATGTCGTGATTCTCATTAAGATTTTATGACTTTTAGGAGGTGTTTCCCCCTTTTTTTCAAAAAAAGCCAAATTTTCTCAGGCTCGTAACTTTTGATGAGCAAGACTAAACGTGATGAAACTTATATATTAAGAACTAGCATAAAAATCCAATTCTTTTTATGTATCTATTAGTATCAAAATTCCGTTTTTTAGAGTTTCGGTTAGTATTTAGCCGGGTCGCTCCTTACTTACAGTTCGTTTAATTCGTTACCAAGAACTTTTTGAAATTTGAGATGGCCTTTCCTGGAACAGTTGAATATGAAATTGGACAGTTTACAATTCCGTCATATAGAAGATTGATGGAATGATTTTAAAATATTAGTTTGTGATGTATTATAAGGTGTTTTAGGAAGGAGATTAAAAAAAAACCCAGCTGGGTATATTAGCAAGAACGCTTTAAGCTTGGTAGAAAAGAGGATGAGCTTGTACTAGTAGTTTTTGATTGAGACACCATTTAAAAATAAGATGAAAGTTAGGAAAGTAGAAAAGCCCTTAAAGCCCTTAAATTATGAATTTAAGAGGTACGAAATACAGATAATGGGTAAAATTGCCAAGAATCTAGAAGATGCAACCAGATGGTGAAGTAGGAAAATATTGTACTGGCATGTTAAGGAATTGCGAGGAAGTAGTCAGTCTGCGGTTGCCCCAGTTAAAGGTAGTAACTGGAGTTGAATAAGTCATAAGGGAAATGTTGAAGAGAGATAGGGAGCACATTTTGAGAATGTGTTAAACCGTGATAAGATTGTACGAAATGATACAGAAAAGAATAACAAAATTGAGCATTTCAAAATGACGGAAGATTTATTTTGTGAAAAGAATTAAAAGATAGCACTAAAAGGATTTGAAAAATAATAAGGTCTCAGGTGCTGACTAGAAATTGAAATAAGACTTATTTTGTGAAGAGGATTTAAAAATAGTGCTAAAACTATTAAATAATAAAGCCTCTAGTGTAGTAAGTAAGTTTTTTTTAAATACATTTAAAGTTAGAGACAAATTATTGAAGATAATAAATATGGTTTTTGAGAAAGGGGAAGTACCTAGTGATTTAAGGAAAATCTCAATCAAGCCCCTTCGTAAAATGGTGAAAAGAGTGAGTACATTAGCTATTGTCTTTACCTTGGCTTGCTTAGGAAACAAATTACTTAGCCTATTGATGCTTATTAGACTAAGAGATTCTGTAGATAAAGTCTTAAAAGAAGAAGAACGCTTTTTTAGATCGAGTAGAGGATGCGTCGATAAAATGATCAGTTTAATATTAATAATTTAGGGGTGTTTAAATCCTCAGACGACTTTTTAAATCCTCAGTCCTCGATTTTACAGCTTATGAACTGGCATTTCATTCAGGAGACAAAAGAGCTACAAGGAAGGTTATGTCCTTGCATAATATACCAGATAAGTATATTAAAGTGATTAGTGCTATTTCGAGGACACTTTTGCTGCGGTTAAACTAGGAAGTAAGGTTAATAGCTGGATTAATGTTGAGGCAAGAGCTATACGGGGCTGTGGTCTGTCCCTGTTCACATGGATTATTTCAACGGATTTAGTTCTAAAGAATAACAAAATGGTATGGGAGAGCAGGGAACCAGATTGGAAGGTAAAACGCTCACAGATCAAACAGTTCGTGGTAACGAACTGTAGTAAGGAGCGACCCGGCTCAATAGTAAACGAAACTCTAAAAACGGAATTTCGATGCTAAAAGACATATCAAAAGAATCGGATTTTCATGCTGATTTTAAATATATAAATTTCATCAAATTTAGTCTTTGTCATCAAAAGTTACGAGCCTGAGAAAATTTGCCTTATTTTGGAAAATAGGGGGTAACACCCCCTAAAAGTCATAGGATCTTAACGAAAATTACACCATCGCATTCAGCGTATCAGAGAACCCTATAGAAAAAATTTCAAGGTCCAATCTACAAAAATGTGGAATTTCGTATTTTTTGCCAGAAGACAAATCACGGGTGCGTGTTTATTTGTTTTTTTGTTTTTTTGTTGTTTTTTTTTTTTCCCAGGGGTCATCGTATCGACCAAGTGGTCCTAGAGTGTTGCAAAAGGGCTCATTCTAACGGAAATGAAAAGTTCTAGTGCCCTTTTTAAGTGACCAAAAAAATTGGAGGGCACCTAGGCCCCCTCCCACGCTCATTTTTTCCCCAAAGTCAACGGATCAAAATTTTGAGATAGCCATTTTGTTCCGCATAGTCGAAAACCATAATAACTATGTCTTTGGGGATGACTTACCCCCCACAGTCCCTGGGGGAGGGGCTGCAAGTTACAAACTTTGACCAATGTTTACATACAGTAATGGTTACTGGGAAGTGTACCGACGTTATCAGGGGGATTTTTTTGGTTTGGGTGTGGGGTTCAGGGGAGGGGGCTATATGGGAGGATCTTTCCTTGGAGAAATATTTCATGGGGGAAGAGAAATTCAATGAAAAGGGCGCAGGACTTTCTAGCATTACCATAAAAAAAACAATGAAAATATAAACATGAAAAAGTTTTTTCAATTGAGAGTAAGGAGAAGCATTAAAACTTAAAACGAACAGAGATTATTACGCATATGAGGGGTTCTAAAAATACTCTAGCATAAAGAGCGAGGTATTTAGGAGGAGATAAATACTTCGCTCTTTATGCTAAAATTTTTTAAAATAATTTCAACTTTTTATTCTACGACCTTTCAGATTCAGGGGTCATTCTTAAAGAATTGGGATAAAACAAGATTTAGTGTGAAGAGCGAGGTATTAACGAGGGGACCAACCCCCTCATATATATAATCAAAACTATAAGAATATAAAAGTTTGTTACGTAAGTTAATTCTTAAGTTACGTATTTTTTTTTACTAATAAAAACGTTCGTTAAAAATAAAAGATCTAGTTGCCTTTTTAAGTAACCGAAAAATTGGAGGGTAACTAGACCTCCTTCCCCACCCCTTATTTCTCAAAATCGTCTGATCAAAACTAAGAGAAAGTCATTTAGCCAAAAAAAGAATTAATATACAAATTTCATTTTTATAATTTATGTACGGAGAGCCAAAATCAGACATGCATTAATTCAAAAACTTTCAGAAATTAAATAAAAAAACAAGTTTTTTTAAATGAAAGTAAGGAGCGACATTAAAACTTAAAACGAACAGAAATTACTCCGTATATGAAAGGGGCTTTTCCTCCTCGACACCCCGCTCCTTGCTCTAAAGTTTGATTTTTTCTCGCAACTCTACTTTTTAAAACAATAAAAAACTTTAGCGTAAGGAGCGGGGTGTCGAGGAGGAAAACCCCCTTTCATATACGGAGTAATTTCTGTTCGTTTTAAGTTTTAATGTCGCTCCTTACTTTCATTTAAAAAAACTTGTTTTTTTATTTAATTTATTAGTAAAGACGGTAGATGCTGGCAAATAAAAGCAATTGTTTATTTTAGTAAAGACGGTAATATTATGGAAAATAAGATAATTCAAATGAAATAGTTTTCAGTAAACTGTAACTGACTTTCTGGCCTCTGTAAATTTGAAACAGCTGTTCTACTTCTGTTTGTGCATCCATTACCTAGTTTTTTAGATAATATACAAACTTGAGTGAAACCAGTCAAATAAGTGTCGCTAGCTTCATTGGCCAATAATACCCGTAGTATCTTTGTCAGGTCACTTTTGGAGGCAATATTACTACTGAGGGGTACAAATTTATCTCAAAATTACATATTCTATTTTGATTTCCCCTAGAGTGCCACAGACAATAAGGTAAACGTTTCTTACCTTCCGAGCCCATTTTAGGTCTATTGATACCTGTGAGGCAAGATTTTTTCCATTTTTCGTTTTCTTTCAAATTTATCAAGTTTTTAGGACAGTGCCTGTATTTTAATCAGTACTAACATACTACTACTGGTACTGCCATCACTACTAGCAACTCATCTATTTACAACCTGTTGATAACCAAAGACATCTACACCTCAAATGAAAGCTCTACCTTCTTATGCAGGTTCAATTCATGGATTTGAAGTTTAGTTTTTACTGATTTCTTATGTCACCTTTCTTCTTTTTAATCAAACTTCCACGACTACCAATAACTGTATGACTCCATATTAAGGTCTTTCTAATTTAACACTAAATTTTCGCTTTTTCCTAATTTTTTTTACGATATATAGGGAGTGACTGGCGTTTACCCTCCCCCGACGATTATTCCTCGGATAATACCCCCCCTTCCCCAAGAAAAATACCCCCTGAGGCCCCCCTCCACGGATAATACCCTTGGAAAATACCACCCTGAAAAATACCCGCCGTGGAAAATACCCCCCCCCTTGGAAAAAATACCCCCAGTAAATACCCCCCCCCCTTGGAAAATAAACCCCCAATAAATACTCCCTGGAAAATAGCCCCCTCTCGCCTGTTGAATAAGACGTTCCAAAATTGAGAATCTTATTTTCCTTTTTTTTTATATTTCCGTAGTTGGAAGGAATTTTGGTGCTTGTATATTATGCGCCACTCACTTAAGTTTACGCTGTATAAAGCTCGAAAAAAAACGTTTTTTTCGTTAGTTTCTTTGTTACTTTAAAAACAAATTTGGGCTATAGATTTGCACCTTAGGGGGTAGGGGGAAGTATAGCGGGTCTGCTAGCAAAGTGTGTTAGGTACAATTATTCTACATTTCATGGAGAAAGAATTGTTTTCTGACTTAAAACAGTCAAAATACTTTACCCACCACCCCTTACGTGCAAATATATAGCCCAAATTATGTATTTCCCATATATTCTGTCACTGGTTTTTGTCTTGTCTCGCGCTAAGCTGAAAAAACTAACGAAGAAACCGGTTTGTTCTCAAGTTTTACACAGCACAAAAGTTCTGGGGGGGGTATTTTCCGCGAGAGGTATCTTCCGCGAGGGGGTATTTTCCTTGGGGAGTATTTTTCGGAGGGTATTTTCCGCGGGGATGGGGGGTATTTTCGGGGGGGAGGGGAGTTAAAAGCCTAGAATCATATAGGATTAGGTAAATTTCCACTTCACCGGTTTGAACAATCTGTTCTGATTTTCACTCTACTTGGTACTTTAATGTCTTGGTTAAATCAATCATACAAATACAGTCTCAAAGCCCTAAAAAATCCGCTGAATTCAAACTTCTCGCTGTAATAACAGTGGTCAGCTGAGTATGAAGTTAGATTAAAATTTTGACAGGGGAAAAATTGCTTTTCTCATAGCAGTCGTTATCATTCATTCTTACACCGATGTCCTTATAAGCATTGCTTACATTTTAACAATACTGCCCTGGGGACTAATGTTCAATTGTTTGGTTCTAATGTGTCTGTTAAAGATGTTCTGAAAAAGACTATAACGTTCTCAAACATTCTCTGAATTATTACGGTCAAGTTAGTCAGGAACGTAGGTTTAAATTAAGATGGGTGAAGCAGGAGGGGGGATAAGTAATGAAAACAGTAGTACAGTCAAAATTATAAAATAACAATAGTTGGTAGTATTTACAGAATGGAAGGAAGAAAGTGAATACCAAACACTTATAATTGCTGATATACATTGCATTACATGACTACAGCATACAATATACTTCTATAAGATCTTATTATATTACGGTAAAATATGATATATATTTTATTTATTTGACTCTATAGCCTACACTTGCAGGCTCAGATGAGGGCTAGAGTAGAAATTACCAGCTCCGTCCGAACAAGCTAGGATGGAAGACCACAAACTTATGCAGACTGTGCAGAAACCTAGATTGTGCTAAGCCCTGATCAAACATGTAAGTAGAAGGTGAAGATAAATGAGTCATCAACAAAGCAAATGCAGTACCTAATGAAAAGAGATATGCCTGTTTACTTACAGATCTTTACTCAGATCTGTACTTAGGACTTCTTTACTCAGGGGTCATGTTTTCCCCAAAGGCATAGTTACTGGACTTTTCAACTATGCTGAACAACTTAGCTATCTCAAAATTTTTACAGTTTTGATAGGACGACTTTGAGGAAAAATGGGAATGGGAGTGGGTGAGTTGCCCTTCAATTTCGTCTCTTAAAAAGGGCACTAGAGCTTTTAGTTTCTGTTCGAATAAGTACTTTACAGATATTCTAAGACTATTGGTTTGCTGTGATCAGCCATGGAGAAAAAAAAACAGTTTCCCTCTCATCTTTCTTTTTGCAAATAATACAAAATTCCACATTTTCGCAGATGGAAGACTAAAACTTCTATAATAGGGTCCTTGGATATGTAGAATCTCAGGGTGTGATTCTCATTAAGATTTCTTGGATTTTAAGGGTAGTTTCCCCTCTTTTTTCGAAAATCAGGTAAATTTTGCCCGGCTCGTAGCCTTTGATGGGCAACACTTAACTTAATGAATCTTATTGTCTTTGGAATCGGCCTAATAAGCCCAATCTTTTGATATAATTATTGATAACAAAATTCGGAGTTTAGTCTTTAAGATTTCGGGTACTATTGAGCCACGTCGCTCCTTACTTACAGGTCGTTACTGGGAATTCTTTGCTTTAGTATTGATGGGTACTTTACGTAGAAGCAGTACTCACGAATGACTGCAAAGTCACTTTAACTTCGAATGTTTTTAAATGATACATTTTAACTTTAGTGGTCTTTTTCTGTATTTGACATTTCTTATTAATTCGTATTAGGAAGTGTTCACTTTACTTCCATAAACCTAAGAAACTGAAAAACGGAAATATCTGTTAAAAGCGCGTTTTTAAAATGCAAGCATGTCAATTCTGTTTGACGGTAGGAAAAACAGAAACGGATTTGGGTTTTTTCTGCTGGTTCAGTTTTTGTTCTGTTTTCTAATTGCCTTTTATTTTACCGTTTCTGTTTTAGCCAAAAACAAAAACGGTACCGACCCTTTGTCTAGAGTAAGTCTGTAAAGTGGTATTTCTATTATGGTACGTGACGTAAAATAGCGGCATTTTTACTTATTCAGCTTTATTTTTATTTGTTTTCGCAGATATGACCAAATAATCTATACATCTATTTAAAGCAAGAAATTGACAAAGCTTTGCCCTAGTTTGCCTTAGGTTTCCCTAGTTTGCCCTAGTTTTGCCCTAGTTTGCCCTAGTTTGCCCAACTTTGTCCAACTAGTTTGCCCAACTAGTTTGCCCTAGCTTTGCCCTAGTTTGCCTTAGGTGACTTGATGCCGTGAGTATTAGTAAAATATTTTGTATGGATTGATGCCCAAATTTCGGGATAATTTGTAGCATCTTTTACTATTAGCACCATAGTATTGATAGTTTTCTGTTAGAAAACCTATTTCTATCCTCCGATTGTTTTTGTCCTAGAGGACATATGCAATAAATCCAAGCTTTCAGACTGCAACGTGATAGGATCAAACAAGGGATCTTTGCTTACATGCGAGAGACTTTATTACTGTTTACGTAAGGACTGGTAATAATCTCATCTCCCTTTGTTCTAATATAGTTCTGACTTAATACTATTGATGAGGTGGGGCATTTTTGTGTGAAAGAACTAAGACAGCAAGAAGAGAAACCTTTATTACAATTGGAAATACGCCTACTGAAGGAATACTACTAAGCAAGAAGTTCACTAGGGTAAAGAACTAGCCCAAGTATGAATAATATATTCGAGATGCTAGTAATTATCACCGAAAATGCACCATTTTTAAATAATATTTTTTTATAGTCCAAGTAATATGATAATTTCTAGTAAAAATTTCTTAAATCACAAGAAAAATTGTGAAAAAGAAAATAAGCTACAATATGTCATCAAAAACGCTCAATTCTTACCACCTTCTTGACATTATTACTGTTAATATTCTCAATTTTATTTGTTCAAGAGCAACTGCAAAAACCACCACAGATTTTAAATATATTTTAGAAGATTATAAATCTTAAAATCTTTTATTACCTAAATTTTCTTGAAATTATTAAAGGACTAGCTTCCCCCTCGCCTGTTCCTACGCTTTCAAAAGAAAGGAAATTCAAGAAAAATCCATCCTCCTGCAGAAAATTTCCCCACCAGAAATTCTCCCCCAGAAAATGACGCTCGTAATTGTGAATTTAGAAGTATTTGAAAAGTTCCTCTGGAAAATTCTTTCGTATAGATTACCCTCTGCGGAAAACCACTCCTTTGTGGAAAATTCCCCTCTGCAGAATTTTCTGGTACCGGATTATTAATAACAATTGTATTTTTTGAATTCGATGGAATTTGAAAAATTCCTTCGGGAAAATTACCTCCGTAGATAATTCTCAAGGGAGTTTTCCTGCGAAAACTCCTCCTTAAAAGGAAACCCCTCTCCACAGAAATCCCCCCAGAAATGTAAAATTTTCCCCGCATGATAAATAACCATCGTATTTTTAAATTTTAAAATATTGGAAAATTAAGCTAGGATTATAAACTTACTCGTTTGGTGTCACTGGATAATTAATACCCAAATAGCATAAAAATATGGCAGTTGAACAGTAAGAATTGTCAAGTTTCTGAGTTCAGGGGTCTCAAATTTCAGTCAACGTGAAAAGTATAAATAATCCTCTGAGGAAGGGAGGATTTTATACCCACTACCTTCGCAAGAGTGTACTCAACAATTTCTTAATGTGTTTTGGCAATCGAAAAACAGGGTAGCAATGCATACATTACAGACAAACAGACTTTTGATTTTATATATATATATATATATATATATATATATATATATATATATATATATATATATATATATATATATATATATATATATATATATATATATATACTACAGATAACTCACTACAACACCAAGCCGCCTGAGGCCAACACAGCTACGCACGCTCCTCCTCCAACCTAATCTATTCAAGGCCTCCCGCTTTACATCCTCCCAGGAAGTTCCCATTTCCTTTAAATCTTTATTTATGACATCCTCCCAATCCAGACAAGGACGACCTGCTTTCCGTGTAGCCACAGACGGTTGGCCAAAAAGCACAATCTTCGGCAATCTGTCATCCTTCATCCGCAGAACGTGGCCTAGCCATCACAATCTTTCTTTCATTATAGCCCTGGAAAGCGGGATTGAACCACATTTTTCGTACAACCTACTGTTTGAAATACGGTTAGTCAGAAACAAATTTCAGGAACAAAATTGGCCACAAACTGGTTTAGCCTCACTCGATGTAAATATCATAAAAGTATGGCTTAGATTGTACGGGCACGTCTCCCAGGTAGATAAAAATCATATATCGCTATTTTACTAAACAGCCATTAGTTGGTAAGAGAAATGGTGAACGTCCCCAAATACGCTAGGACTTTAAATCTTGACTTCAAATCTTTGAAAAGCTTGAATGAACTAAAGGTAACTGCAAGCATGTCGCTCTCAGGTGCTTTAACGCCACGATAATTTTACAGGAATAGCAGTAAGATTATTTCTACTGAGCTATGCCACGTGTCGTTCGGTCACCATGTGAAGGTTCTGTTGGGAGCAACTTCTTTCGTGAGCTTATTTTAGCGTTAACCAATTCCTAGGAGAAGTTTAGGATAAATTTTCCTGCCTAGAAGTCATCTACTGCCGGTGAAGGTAGTCAGTACAACTGAGGTAAGATCAAGTTACCCTAGTTTCTCCAAGTTTGCAAAAACTTAAAATTATGCCATAAATCTTTACTATGACTTGCCATTCATGAAAATTACGTAAGAGATACATTATTGGGGCTACATTATCTTACCCAATATGTTTTTTACTCACATATGTGATTACAGTTTGGCTTCGGCATACGATTACCCAGTTGTATTGGGATTTCTCATTTACAAATGAGCGTGTAATCAAAGCTATGCCAAAGTGTTTGTACTAAAATTACCGTAAAATATCATCCTTATCCTATTAAAATATGGTTTTTGCTAATGAAAATTTCAAATATGGTTTTGCTAAGGATGGTGAATTTAGGTTTAAATTTGATGTTCTCTATGGGTACTTACCTTCCATCTCTCACTTCAGGATATGGTATGAGAGTTCCTCGCGGCTCCGGTCTTGGAGAGACACCAGTCCAGAAAAACGCGTCTAGAATACAAAAAAACTACCGTATAAAAAGATATATCATAACACGCAATACTTTTCAAAAGCCTAAAGAGGTTTCTAAAATAAACTCTTTCAAATTAGTGTCGGCGCACTATAGATGATATTAAGCAGTTCGTGGTCACAAACTGTGAGTAAGGAGTGACTCTGCCCATTAGTAGCAGAAACTCTAAAACTGAAATTTCAATAGCATTAGATGCGTCAAAAGAATTGAATTTGTTATGCTGATTCCAAACATATATTTATTAAATTTAGTGTTACCCATCAAAAGCCTGATTTTTGGAAAAGGTGACAAAATACACCCAAAACGTCAAGTGATCTTAACGAAAATCACACCATTAGATTCAAGATATCAGAGACCCTAGTGTAGGGGTTTCAAGCTCCTACTTGCAAAATTGTGGAAATTTTGTAATTTTTGGCAAAAGAAAGATCATGGATGCCTATTTTTTATTTTATTTATGCTTCATTTATTTTGTTCTTCCCGGGGGTAATTGTTTCGAACCAACGGTCCAACAAGATTAAAAGAGAGTTCATTTGAACGGAAATCAAAAGTTCTAGTGTCCATGTTAAGTGATCAACAAGATTAGACAAGCTTTTTTTTGTTCTTCCCAGGGGTGATCTTTTCGAACCAACGGTCTCACAAGATTGGGAGATCTAGTGTCCATTTTGAGTGACAAACAAGATTAAACCAGATTGTTTTTTCTGTTCCTCCCAGGGGTGATCATTTCGAACCAAAGGTCCCGGAAGATTGGGAGATAGCTCATTAACGGGAATCAAAAGTGTTAGTGCCCTTTTTAAGTGACCAACAAGATTAGAGGGCACCTAGCCTGCTACTGGGAAATATACAGAAATTTGTTGCGGTGATTTTCTGTGGGGAAGGGGTATTTCCAAAGGATTTTTTTTCTGGTGAGAAAAGTTGCCGGGGAATTTTCCGGGAAAAATGTTCCTCGGGGGGGGGGGGGGGGGTATTTCCTGGCACGATTTTAAAACCATCGGAAACTAAATAATCTATTAAACAAGGACAAATCTTTCGGTAGTTAGTTTTCATTAATAAAAAATAATTTTGGTTTATTTACTTTTAGTTCTTCCTTTGCAGCAGTTATTGAATGCCTTATAATCCATATTTTTGCCGATGCGCTATTTTCAATTCCAGGCATTTCATCTTATAATCTTGACTTTCCCTGCTGTAAATTAAAAAAAAATTCAAAAAAGACGTTTTTCAAAGAAAAATAAAGAGCTATATCAAGCCAAAGACGGGCGGAATTAAAGTAATGTAATATTTCAAACCCAAAACGAACAGAAATAACGAAAAGGAGTAGGGTTAACGCCTTGTAAGCCTCCTAAGGCTCGAGTGTCATTTTTGCTTTAAGGAAAAATATTATTTTTTCTGCAGTGTTTTCTTTTTTTTCATAGCATAAAACACAGCGTAGGAACGAAAATGACTTTTCAGGGCTATTATAGTTTCAAAAATAAGAGGGAAACTCCCTATTCCCTTTTCTCCTCCTCCTCAAATCAGCGGCAAATAGGAAGGAGCAGAGGGTATTTACGTCGTAAATTTTTGCTTCCCCCAAAGGTTTCGAAAATAAACTTTTTTTGTATGGTATTTTCATTGAAAAATACCCTTTTGGTAAATTTCCCCTAGATTATGGAAAATATATGTTTCATCCGTGCCACAACAATTTATGGCGCCATTGTCTCAAAACCACTAAACGGCTTGAGTATCATTTGCACGTTACTGGAAATAATTTTTGTTTTAAACAGTGCGGATTTATTTGTCAAATCTTTAACGACAATAACAAAATAAAACAGAAATAAATTAACCTGGTAAACCAAGGTTTCAGTTTGCGCGTGGAGAAATTAAGGGTAATTGCCCGGTGTTAGTTTTCACCGATATTGAATTATTTAGAGGATATTTCCATGGGGGAGGGGATTTTTCTAAGGAGGCGGAGTCCGATTTCCGGTATTGTTTCACAAGTGATTTAACATAAAACTTAAAAAAAATTTTCAACTAAAAGTATTTTTTTCTGGTGGAGGAGGGTCGAGGGAGAGGGTTACGTGAAAGAATCTTTCCATGGAGGAATTTTTCATGGGAGAAGAGAATTTTCCACGAAGGAGGCCAGATTTCCCAGCACTACTTAAAAAACAATAAGAAATTAAATAAAAAAGCAAGTTTTTCAATTGAAAGTAAGAGTTTTTAGTTTTCAACGTTAAAATCTAAAACGAACAGAAATTATTACTTATATGCAGGTGTTTCCCCCTCATCAACACCTCGCTCTTTACGATAAAGTTTAAATGTTGTCCCAATTTTTTTAATAACAACCCCTGAAACACAAGTGTTGTTATATCAGAACATTAAGAAGCTTTTTTTTAAAGTACTAGAAAACTATAGCATGAAGAGGCAAGGAAGTCACTAAAATATGACATCATATCCCAAAAAAGCAACTTCTCAAGAGATGTTTGTGCTAGAAAATTAAAAAAAAAAACTAATTTTTTTTAGCTGAAAGTAAGGAGCGACATTTAATTGTTTTAAAAAGTAGAATTGTGGCAAAGAGTCAAACTTTAGCGTAAAGAGCGAGGGATTGCGGAGGGGAAAACCCATTTCATATACGGAGTAATTTCTGTTCGTTTTAAGTTTTAATGTCGCTCCTTACTTTCAGCTAAAAAAATTAGTTTTTTTTTTATTTAATTTCTGAACGTTTTTGAATTAATGCATGTTTGGTTTTGGCTCTCCGCACATAAATTATTAAAATGAAATTTGTATATTAATTCTTTTTTGGCTAAATGGCTTTCTCTTAGTTTTGATCAGACGATTTTGAGAAATAAGGGGTGGAGAAGGAGGCCTAGTTGCCCTCCAATTTTTCGGTTACTTAAAAAGGCAACCAGAATTTTTACTTTTTAACGAACATTTTTATTAGTAAAAAATATACGTAACTTAAGAATTAACTTACGTAACAAACTTTTATAGCCTTATATTTTTATTATGTATACGAGGGGGTTTGTACCCTCGTTAATACCTCGGTCTTTACACTAAATCGTATGTTTTGTCCCAATTCTTTAAGAATGACCCCTGAATAAGAAAGGCCGTAGAAAAAATAGTTGAAATTACTAAAAATACTTTTAAAAAGAGCGAGGTATTTATCTCCTCCTAAATACCTCGCTCTTTATGCTAAAGTATTATTAGAACCCCTCATATGCGTCATAATCTCTGTTCGTTTTAAGTTTCAATGCTACTCCTTCCTTTCATTTGAAAAAAGTTTTCATGTTTATTTTTAATTGTTTTCTTATAGTAATTCTAGAAAATCCTGTGCCCTTTTCATTGAATTTATCTTCCCCCATGACAGATTCCTCCAAGGAAAGATCCTCCAACATAGCCCCCTCTCCTCAGCCCCATCCCCAAACAAAATAAAATCCCCCTGAAAACGTCTGTACACTTCCCAATAACACCATTACTATATGTAAACACTGGTCAAAGTTTGTAACTTGCAGCCCCTCCCCCAGGGATTGTGGGGGAGTAAGTCATCCCCAAAGACATAGTTATTATGATTTTCGACTATGCTGAACAAAATGGCTATCTCAAAGTTTTGATCCAGTGACTTTGGGAAAAAATGAGCGTGGGAGGGGGCCTAGTTGCCCTCCAATTTTTTGGGTAACTCAAAAAGGGCACTAGAACTTTTAATTTCAGTTCGAATGAGTCCTCTTGTGACATTCTAGGACCACTGGGTCGATACGATGTCCCCTGGGGAAAAAAAACAAAAAAACAAACAAACAAATAAACACGCACCCGTGATTTGTCTTCTGGCAAAAAATACAAAATTCCACATTTTTGTAGATAGGAGCTTGAAACTTCTACAGTAGGGTTTTCTGATGCGCTAAATCTGATGGTGTCATTGTGTTGCGAGAGCAACACTTTCGTTTTGTCGTGGTTTTTTTTTTTTTTTTTTGTTCCTAGCACCCCGATTTCAGCTTATTCCTAGAAATTGGTAAGGGTCTAACCTCTGCGGTTTTTACGGAAAGTGTGGACCTTAGGCCGGATTGATGAATATGACTTTGCATTTTGGAAAGCTTCGTAGAACTCTTGCCTGGGGCCAAAAAGGATGGTTTTTGCTTGTCCTTGAGCCAGAGCCTATAGTGTGTGAAGTGAAGAGGAGTTGTATAGCCTATGTCAGAGAGGACTATCTAAAGTTATGCAGCTAAGCTTTCGTTTCATCAAACCATGTTTCTGCTTTCGAGTGGAAAGCTCCGTTCTAGCAGGCAAGCAGGCAGGCACCAGTTTCAAATTGAAGATGGACTAAAATCTATAAGTGTTAAATATATGCGACAGTTACCCTGCCCCACAGCCAATTTATCTTCTTTGAGTGATAAATAGAAAAATTTAGAGAAGCAAAAAAGCGGCATTTTCCCACGGGTCCGAAAGTGCTGCCATCTATTGTTTCTACCCATTTCTGTTCGTGATTTCAGCTGAGTTTATCATTCGGTTTTTCGCACTTGGGATTGCGGTAGAGAAATGGTATCAGATGTGCCTCTTAAACTTTAAAAGTTCTCTCATTGCTAAAGAAATTAGAGTTTATCCTTTGCTCCTTTCTAAGTGATGACGTTAGAAAGTTGGCCTACGGCAAAAAAGTCAACTTTTGAACTAAGACAGATAAATTTTTTTTTTCGACGGCAGTCGATAGCTTTTGATGAGCTGATCAAAGTATATGTCATCCTTTTTTTTGTACAAAAATTTCTTCATGAGATATACCAGTTTGAAAGTTTAAAGGGGTTGACAACTTCAGTAGTAAGGTACACACTGAAACCAAAAATAGGCCGATACCAATTGTGAGACATAGGGGAGTTGTAAGTAACAGTCGGCTGTTAGCTCATAATCATCCTCGGCAATGAGGGGTTCGCAACTCTTTCTAGTTGGTGTACCTATTTTTTGTTTCCGTTGTATTTGATGGTAAGACCAATTTGGTTCCAGTGGTAAGACATGTAGAGTACTTGTAAGTAATAATCGGCTGTAAGGCTACAATCATCCTTAGCAATGAGGAGTTTGCAACTTTTGCGAGTTGGTGTACCTAGTATGTATTTTAGAATCCTTACAGATTAACAACTTCAGCGTTTAGTCGCAGCGAGGAAACAAAACCAAAGTGTTGCTCTCGCAACACTTTACTCGGCGAAGCCGAGCAAAGGTTGCCGCAACACCTCACGTTGTCCATGCAACGTAGATCTAGTTTTCGTTAAGATTCTATGAATTTTAGGGGGTGTTTCCCCCTATTTTCTAAAATAACGCAAATTTTCTCAGGCTCGTAACTTTTGATGGGTAAGACTAAACTTGATGAAACTTATATATTTAAAATCAGCATTAAAATGCAATTCTTTTGATGTAGCTATTGATATCAAAATTCAATTTTTTAGAGTTTTGGTTACTATTGAGCCGGGTCGCTCCTTACTACAGTTTGTTACCACGAACTGTTTGATCATCTCTTGCCAAAAGATACATGTGCTATGACATCTTGTATATGATTCTGATCTTGTCAATAATTGCATTTTATTTGAATATTATCTTTCATTACTTACAAAAGGCTCTAAATAAAAAATTAGCTTTTAAATACGCCCTTAAACATCTGTCTACGATGTTACTGTGTCCTCCTAGCAGTAAAGAAAAAACGAGACATATCACTGCTTAGGATACGAAAAAGTGATTTTCCTTGTTGTTCAAACCAGAGAACTGTAAGTGTCCGGAGTAAGGTTTTCGGCAATATGGATTCTCAGGGATTTCTATTTGTTTCGATCCGATGCCATTTTTTAAGAGGTTTAAGACTATTTTTCGAAATTCCCTTCAATTTCTTTTGAAACTAATATTTATTTTTAGCAGTAATTTAAATAATATCTACCATACCTAAATAAGCAAAAACGCTAGGTTCTTATCCCTTGGCGGTTTTCTGATAAGAGTTTGTTTCTTTTGTTTTTTTTTAGTTACTATAGGTCGTGATTCGTCCTTCTCTAGATTACAGCTAATGCTGCAAACAAGATTCTTCTTCTTCTATTCTCTTCACCGCTAGTGGGGTGTTGCTAAAGATGGAGAAGCAGTAAAAGTCAAGTTTTCATTTTGATTTGACGTAATTTTGTTGTTTCAGTATTAAGACTAATTTAGATATTAGTTACTATTCTTAAATCATTGACTTGTGAGTCAATTCTCACTTGTGATATTTTGTTGAAACACGTTTTTTTTTAGTTACTATGGGTGGTGGTTCGTCCTTTACTGGAAGAGCAAGGTATTGAGGAGAGGGGCAGCCCCTTCATATAGGGAGTAATTTCTGTTCGTTTTGAGTTTTGATGCTGCTTATTACTTTCGTTTGAAAAAAAACTTGTGTTTTTTATTTAAGTTTTTCAATAAGGCTTTTGTTATGTCTTTAAAAAAAACATATTATATATAAAATGAAGAATTTTATAGAATTGTAGCACGATTTTTTAAAGAATTTTGTTTTTTGGTTTTACCAAAAAGTGAAAAAATGAGTTAGTTAACAAATATATGTTTACAAACATAATGAAATTTAACATGAAATATGCTATTATGTAGGTTAATAGCTTGTTTTGGCGTTTGTTAACTACACTTAGTAGAATGTAAAGCTCTTACTATTTTGTAGTAAAAAAAAGTGGTCTCTGTTCTAATAACAATGTAACTTTGCTCTTTAATTATAAAACAAGGATAATTTCGAAGTGCAGTTGCGAAAAGGGTGGATTTTGCAGACAACCAAAAACTAGGGAATGTCATTTTAATTATTGGAGTGTATTAACATGTTTAGAAAAAAAGAACAGAATACATCTCCTTAACTACCTTTCCAAGAGACTTAAATTGCATCCTAATATTTTAAAGTGTTTTTCTCATATCCAATTTTCGTTTTTTAGATATCTCTTACGAAATATACCATGATACACAAAAGTATAGATAGATAGATAGATAAGCGTATTTCGAAAGCCCATGGGCCATATACACACAAAAATATAAATAAATAACAAACAAGCAAGGAAATTAAACAACAGTTCAAATTACAAACACGCGCAGAAACAGAATACAACGCAAAAATACCTAATCTAACAACAAATGGAATTAATCATATAAATTTTTTCTTCTTACTAAGGATTTATCAATATACACTCCCACTCGAAATATTGTGTTTGGGTTACTATTCTGCAGAATACCAGGAAGCATCAACTTAATCCCATGCAAATAATTTTCCCGTAAATCAAAGAGCACCGGGCAGTTCCGGATAAAATGATCCAAGTCTTCATCCTCATCTTTACAAAGGGGACAAACATACTGCCTATCAGGACCAACTATCATTTTTCTTTGTCGAACATTTTTTGCCTGTTCTGGATTGGAAGACAAGTCGCCCTAAGCTGAATCCAACGACGTAGAATCATAGCCGATAAATTGAATTTAAAACAACCTCCTCTCCGAAACTAGGTTTTGCCTGATTATAATGTTGTAGAGTTTTAGAATCTAAAACCAGCCCTTGCCAATGCTGAATTAAAATTTGTAAAAATCACACCCATAAAGAAAGAGAAAGACTATTTCTAAAGATGGTATCACTAAAAGACTTTACTGACGGAACATTTCCCTTAAAACAGCCAACCAGATGGAGCTCAACTTTGCTTTATTTTTACTGGCTTATGGCTAGAAGCTAATGTTCATAAATGATTTCTAAAGTAATTTCCTTATCATTTAGATCGCAGTCCTTTTTTCTTCCCTTTTCTATTTTGTCTGCATTTTTGCTCTTTCCTGTATTTTGCTCTCATTTTTTTAGTGCCAATTTACATTTTTTGTAGTTGTAGATGTGAAATACCGGATATCCGGTTCAGTAACTGATAAAGTATCTATCTATCTATAGCTAGATGCACCAATGGTAGGGGAGGGGGAGAGAATCAATTGTTATCTATAGATATATTTTGCTCCCCCCCCCCCTAGATTTTGAAAGATCCCGTCAACGTATTTGTTAATTGGCGCAAGCTAGGTTATTTGCTTCTCTAGAAATTGTATTTCTATATGGACTTATATAACAGGCTACGAAAATATATCATCGGTATACACCAATGTAATCAAAGCACAAGTTTTACCCTGTAAATAAAGTATAGCAGTATCTCTTGTTCTGTTTGGTCCAACTATGTAGGGGCAAAACCGTTAAGCCTTAGATAAATAGACTTTCAGCTTTTTAGAATTCCTGCTACTGATAGGTCTTATGTCACATGCTGTATACCGTTACGCAGGAAGGACAGGTTTGGGGCCTCATCCTCCCCCAAAATATAAAGATTTGCATGTTACTACCAGTAATAGTTCATGCGTCTCACATAAGATTTCTGTTTTTTCTTTTATTTTATTCCCCCCTCCTCTTTAGTTTTTTTCTGTACTTATGAGACCTAGTATTGATGTATTGTTTCCACTTATTTTTAATTTGCTTTGTAAAGAGTTTTATTTTATTTTTTTGGTGTCTTCCTAGCTATCCCGTTTTACCCTAAAAGAAAAAAAAAACAGAAAAGAGGGGTAAGAAAATTAAAGGAATATGAAGATTAATAGAAGAGGGACAGAGGGGAACGGAGACGAACTACTAGTTGAAAAAAAATAAAGGTAAATAAACTGTCCTAAAAAAAACATAGCAAAAGATATTTATTCTGCCTGTAATGATGAGGCAAAGGCCTGGTGATAGATAGCAGCAGTGACTTCACGTCATGCGAGATAAATTAGCAAAATAAGAATAGTTAGATAGGAAGTAATAAAGAGATCAATCAAATTCAAAAAAAAATGTGTGGAAGTAGAAAACATCATTAGAACTTAAATAATTAGTAATTAAACTACAGAAGAAGGGGGCTGATACTTCCCAACATCTCAATAATTTTATATCCAAATCGTAGAAAAATAGTAGGCCTACTCCCATTGACGGTTTTTAAGGAAAGCTGGGGTAATACCATTAACGGAAAATAAGAGAAAAAAGGGATGTAAGAAGATAATAAAACAGAGACAAAGTGAAATATCCCCTGAAAAATACTCCATCCCCGAAGAAAATACCCCCCCCCATGGAAATTATCTCCCTGAAAATACCCTCCATGGGAAATCCCTCTGGTAAACATCTCTGCGGAAAATACCCCCCCCCCCATGGAAAATATCTCTGCTCCCCGGAAAATACCCTTCGTGGATCGTTGGTCTGAAATCATTTTTGACGTCTAAAAAAAGACTAGAACTCTCAATTTCTGATGTAATGAGCACCCTCCAAAGTTTCTGCAGCTATGAGGTGAACGAGGAGATGTGGAAGGGATAGTCCCCCTCCTATATGAAATAAATTATGATCATTTTGGGGTTTAATGTTACTCTTTACTTTCATAATAACAGCGTAGAACAGAAAACTTCCCATAAATCAAGAGAGATTAAAGATCAATTTAACACTTTGATGTGTTTTTAAAGTCTTTTTGTACCCTCTCCCTAGAAATGTCCTGCCCCTTCCCCCTTAAACAAAAGTCCTGGTTACAGCCCTGTGGATTATGCATCAATCTCTACCTCCACTTTCCTCTCGTCCCTCCCTTAGGACTAATTCTGTACTTATCTTAAGGCTCAATGAGAGCTGGGATGTTTCTGGCATAAAAATACAACCTTTGAAATATCTCTCTCCCTTCCTTGCTGCAAAACGATCTCCATTGAAGAAGTTTAAATGTCCTTTTACGTTTCGTAATTTATCCATTGCTTCCAGATATTCTTTGTTTTTGGGAAACATACGGACATTTTTCGGGGATGGTATTGTCTAGGGGACTTTTCAGTTGGAAGAAAGTTTCTGAGAAGAATTACCCTGAATTCTTCTACAGAATTATTTGCATATGTCTTTTTTTTCTTTGCATGCACACTTTTATATTTCACGGGGGGGGGGGGGTATTTTCAAAAGTTTTTTTTCCGTTTGGGAGGGGGTATTTTCCAGGGGGTTGTTTTCCAGGTGGTATTTTCTGCATGGGGGTATTTTCTGGGGGAGATTTCTGGCAGGGGGTGGGTCCGGTGGGTCCGGTGGGCTCTCCTATACAACCTATAAGAGAGAGATGAAAAGTTTTGTTCCAGACAACAGTTAGTAACACTGACATTTTGATATCACATGGGGCAAATTGGCAAAAATAATGATAATAAGATAAACAGAATAATAAGATTGCAATTTTGTATTGAAATCGTGTCCAAAGTACTCCCACCAAGGGGGAGTGGGAAAGTCGGAGGGAAAGTTAGAGTAGGCAATAATAATAATGAAGAACAAAGAGAAAGAATGACAAATGTTAGCTAAAAAAATAGGAGTACGAAACAGGTGACTTGAGAAAAGAAGTCAATAAAAGATATAAAAACCTATAAGAGAGAGCCGAGAGAGCTTAGTGCTAGATAACGGTTAGTAACACTGATATTTTCATGTCACGCAAGGCAAATTGGCAAAAATAATGGTAGTGACGTAAAAAATATAATGAAATTGGAATTTGATAATGAAATCAGGGCAAAATGGTCAAAAATCATTAAAAAAACAGTCAAAAACGGTGCTTTCAGACTCAGGTTTTAAGGAAAATTAATTTATCTTTCAAACAGAATAAGAAATTCATTACGAGAAAAAACAAACGAATATAATTGCCTTAAGATGAAAATAGGTACGAGTGGTAAAATTCTAGATTAGGCTTCTATTCATCTTGGAAAGCAGTTGAGTTAGGTGAATTAAACTCCCCAGAATGAATCGAGAGTCTTAATCATTCCCTGGAGGGTATTTTGAAGTACTTACTTCCACCTCTTTCACGTCCAAACGGGGCTGATCTTTGATGACCTTTTACAATGATGACCTGTTATATAAAGATGAAATCTTGAGAAATAGATTTACTGCTTAAATGAGGCAAAGAGAAAGTGCGTTTATCTACCCCTTTCCCCTTTAAAGGATGCTGACCTTTGATGACCTTTTAAAACCTTTGTGTTATAAAAGTAAAACAATGAGAAATAGAATGCTTAAATGAGGCACAAGGAAAGTGTTTCAAGCCTCATTCCTTTCCTCAATCCTGACTTATAAGCCTTTAAAGATTAGTCAATCTATATCTTAAATTTAGGGGGAAAACCTTGATGTGGCTTAAAATTATACTGAGACAATAGAAATTTCATTTTAAAACACTTGAGCCACTGAAAAAGACATTGGAAACCCAAGATTAAAGTATTTTTTTTTCTCAAAATTTACATAGGTGTAAACCTGTCATATTTTGAATCTTCTAAGCCCTAGAAATAAGAAAATAGATATAGTAGCTTGATAGCACCTTCCCAGGATATATTCTGGGCTGATTTCATTCCCAAAAGCTCCATTCACCTCACTCAACTTATTTATGTGATAGCAAGAAGCCTCTAAACTAGGACTAAAACTAGGGCTAGACTAGGACCGGTCCAAGTTTTCAAATAACTGAGTATGGAAGCAAAAAAGAAGCATAATTAGGCCTCGTCTAACCATTAGGTCTTAGTCAGGTCTTCTCATTTATTGTTAGATACGTGGGCCTAATTTCCTATTTTGCAAGTGGGTAACTACTCATCTTAGACCTTGGTTAGCGCCACCAGACCCCAGTCCCCCCCCACTGTCTGAAATTTTGTTTCTTCAAAAGTCTTGTCAAAACTAAGATAAGCCTACATAATTCAAGAATCCACAGAAACGAATCGGTTTTTTTAGTATATGTTTGCCTTTAAAACGGTACTTTAAAGTAATTTTACAGTACTATGAAATACATTTATGGTACGAAATGGTCCATTTTTCAGTTTTTTCTGTCATTTGAAAAATGACTTGATTTAGGAAAATTGGGTCCAACTTTACACCCCCCCAGGATTTTGACAAATTACATCACTAGTCAGGTACCATATCTCAGTTTTAGAGTAATGGCAGAGGCCTGCATAATTCGCAATTACTGCATAATTTGGGTACCATATCTCAGGTAAGCCTGCATAATTCAAGAATCGACAGAAACGAATCAGTTTTCTTTAGTATGTATTTGCCTTTAAAACGCTACTTTAAAGTAGTTTTACGGTACTATATAATACCTATATGGTACGAAATGGCCCATTTTTTCAGTTTTTCTGTCATTTTCACTTGATTTTAGAAAATTGGGTCCAAGTTTGCCCCCCCCCAGGATTTTGATGAAATTACGTGACTAGTTGGGTACCATATCTCAGCTTTAGGGTAATGGCAGAGGCATAATGAGAATACTATCCATGAGTTTTTTAATTTGCTTTTGGTCTGAGGGAAGGCATATCACGTAAAGAAAATTTCAAGCATGTTCATGCTGCTCCCCCCAGCTGCGCCGTAGTTTTGCTCTGTTCATGCTGCGCCACTTAATAGGAGTTAGACTTTAAAGCTTATGATCAGCAAAACCTGGTGAGTCCAGATATTTGAAATCGATTTTTTTTTCTCTATTTTACTCCTACCCAAGTAATACCCTAGAAATTATAACCCCTAAGACTTAACCACTATAACCACTCCCAACGATAATGGTGTAGCATTTCTTCTGTTTTTTTTCATATCTCCTTCGTTTTTGTTTGTATTTCTCCTAACCTAGGGAGTTGAAAAGCATGAAGAGATGGGCTACAGGTTTTTGAAAGTATATTATACTCCCCCCTTCCTCTTGATATAAAGTTTTTTACGACTTCCTTAATAATTTCCCATATTTTGGTAAGTTCTTTCACATGACTTTAACCTACGCTACGTATTTATAGCTACATCTTTTAGTTTTGTTTCAAAAATGCAATTTACTATTTTTTTTTTGCAATTGAACCCCACAACCGCCGTGGAAAGGCTTGGAAGCTATGAACTTGTTTACATACCCATCGTTTACATACAGCATTGGTTTTTGGGAAGTATACAGATATTTTTCAAAAAGGGGGGTTTTTCTGGTGGGAAGGGGGGGAGCATCTTGCCATGAAGGAATTTTTCGTGGCAGAAGGGAATTTTCCATGGAGGAGGAGCCGAATTTCCCAGCATTATTTAAAAACGATCGGAAATTAAATAAAAAAAACAAGCTTTTTCAGCTGGAATTAAGGAGCAAATTTACAAGTTAAAATGAACAGAAATTATTACGTATATGAGGGGGTTGCCCCTCCTAACTTCACTATTTACGTTGAGTCACCGTCACTCAGTCGGTCCCTAAAAAATCCATATGTTATTTTTCTGGAAAACATCCAGATTTTCAGGCAAATTTCTCTAGAAAACATCCGTTTTTGAACCGCCCGCACTTCACAACCCTCCCTGGCCATGCTCCCCATACCTTCTAAAGACTAGAACATAACTTGCACTTTCATGAAAATAAAATACATCTTAAATATTTCCTCTTTTTTTACTTTGGTATATCCAAAATCATTAGGACTTTCAGTAATGAATATATATATATATATATATATATATATATATATATATATATATATATATATATATATATATATATATATATATATATATATATATATATATATATATATATATATATATATATATATATACATTAAATTGTCATTGCACATTTATTTTTTTTCTTTTCTTCAGTAATCGTGGTTAAGATGGTGTTTTTTCGATATAATTAGAAAAAGAAGCATTTAGCTCATAGCAAGGACTTAGTTTTCAACAAAGTGATAATTATGTTCCGGTCCTTAGATGGCATGAGGGGCATCAGCCTTACTCACCTTAGTTTCTGCTCGTTTTGAGCTTGACTCGGTTATTTATTATAATTTATATTCGTTTTTTGTTTCCTTTATTTATTGATGAAAATTATTTGACTTTATTTCTGCTCATCTTTGGTTTAATTCAGCTCTTTACTTTCTTTGAAAGGCTTCCTTTGTGTTTTTTTTAGATTAGATTTAAAAGAAGCAACAAAATCAGCAAAGTTTAAGCATATAGCCTAGGGCTATAGCAAGCACGATAGGAAGGGGATACAGGTGGAACAGTAGTAATTACCATATTCGGGGAAAGCATCGAATATGAATGTGAATGGCACATTTATTTTCTTCTATGTTGTTTTTGCGTTACAATGCAAATTTACAGATGTCCATTGCAAGTTTTAACTTTTTCGTCTTTTTGCTTATCCTTTTGGCTTATCCCTAAGGTATGATGGCAAACATAACACGAAAATAAATACATTAGAAAAACAAAAAAAAAGAAACACACCTGGTCCAGTTCCATCATAAACAAAGCCTTTTATAAAGATGGCGTCGTCGCTAACTGCATACACAGTGCCCGCTATACTGTGAGCAAATGTTTGAAAATTCCCAATGAATGTGCCATAATACTCTCCTTGACATTGGAAAACGCCTAAAATAATGCGAAATTGAAAAATATAAATTAAAAATAATCAGGGGCTAAACAATTTAAGAAAATTTAATCCAACATTTTCTCATTACAAGGTTTTGCAACGTAAACAATTACGGTTTTGTGTCGCTAGTCTGGATAGCGGTCTTTTTTCCTAAATGAAGCGATCTAGCACATTTGATTAGCTAAATAAACTGATAAAACCCAATAATAATAGCTCACTAGAACTATTAAATGGTGTTGGATGGACCTAACAGATTAATTTCTACATCAAAAACACTCAATTCTGCTACTAGTGAAAATTTATCACCGCACCAAATCACCTGAGTCAGACCTAGATATTTGTGTGTTTGTCATTTTCTTTACATATAAATACTACATTATAACTCTTTATTTTGGTAATAACCTCTCTGTGCAACTGATCAATTGGCATTCGGCTGTGCTTTCAGTAAAGTGTAAGTTCAACCTTAACGTAATAGCAGAGAATGAGAGAATGGTGGTGCCAGTGATTTTTAACCGTGAAAATTGACTCTTGACATCTATTGACTTTATATTAATTTATTTATGGCTTATTTTAATTTATTGACTTTGAAGCAGCACATGCTGCATTAATATTTTTGTGTTTCTATTTATTTGTCTTTGTTTTTGATTCTTGTCTTGTGTCTTCTAGCTCCAGTTATTGCAGCGAATAACTATGTTCCATTCTATATTTAAATTAATTTATTACTGTATAAATTTTTAGAGTCAATTTTTACTAAAATTTGAAATAAACTTTTTTTATTTAATTTTTTCTTGTTTTAAATACATAAGATAAGTAAATGTTGGAAGATGCCGCTTCTTCAGTCCCAAGCTCTTTTAAAAAAAAGTTTCACTTTTATATAATAATGTTTTGGCACTTCAATTTTAGAGGAAACTTATATGAATACAATTAGAAAGCAATGAAAGCATAAAAAATACTTTATATGCTGATCCTAAATACATTAAGTCCGTTAATTTTATATATCTACCAAACTAAAGTTATTGTAATAGAATGTTTGTAATTTTAGAGAAAGTAGAAACATGCCAAAAAATGAATTGTGCTTAAATTCAACATATACAAACACTAGGAAGTTTAGTCCGAGATTCAAGAATTTAATTTTTTCCAAGAACGATGGTCACGGGTGCTTGTTTCCAGATAATTCCATTGCCATCTGTATTATTTCCAGAGTGTATGTGCCTGAGTTTGCTTGTTTGCTGTTAATGGGATAAAGTTATTGCACTACTTTGAGGTTGTTTTCATATTGATTTGTACCCTTTAATAGACAATTTTACAGTTAAGTTAAATTGAGTGATATTCTCCAATCCCTAGAATAGGTCTTTCTTTTCGGACATCCTCACCAGCGCCATCTTTTTTCTTAAGTTGATCGGGGCGCCATCTATAAAGACAATTTTTCCCATATCATTAAGGTGCTGATTTCTACTGGGAGCAAGCAGAAGAGGGGAAGGAACCCCCCGCAAGCGCCGTACTGTACCCGCTGGTATTCAGTTACCCGAAAATTGCGGGGAAAAGGTGAGGGGGTACTTACGCTTCCCTTGTTCCTGGGTGATTTCAGTAGGCGTTCATTCAGCGCTCGACGCGTGAAGGTGTATTGTGTGCGAAAGAAAATAAAACGTTCAAGATTCTGGACTACTTTCAGCTCTTGAGCAGTGAAGTTCGTTGGTATGACACAAGAGACTATTTACGAATATATATACGCGCCTGTCCTGAATTTCGCTCAGACAAGTTTGCGATATGCCGATATTTCCCGTGACGCGGTGGTTGCTACGGGAAGTAAATTTTACGGAAAAGACATTCTGTACGCTGCGCATTGCAAACTGAACGATATTTTGCGGCAACTTGGAGATGAATATGTAATGAAGGACCGCCGAGCTGGTTTGCAGAGTGATGTTTTCATGGGTGATTTATACGATGCTATCAAGAATGCAGAAAACTCAGCCAATTTCACCTATAGATTTACTATCTGGAAAATTGGCGAAGTGCCTAGAATACCGCAAGATGTGCTGACTTCTCTTTCAATTAGAGTTAACGAGTGCACAGAGAAAATAGAGGGACTAATCGATCAGTGTAAGATCTACCTTCCGTCAGGCCCTACTGTCTGGCCCCCGCTACCGAAACCAGAAAGACTTGAGAATCCTGTAGTGATAGCGAATGTGCCGGCGGAAAGCCTTGAATCATGTGCCAAACAGAAGGAATTTATCGAAAAGAACGGTGGAAAAGGACATATTCGCCGGATCACTCAACGAAAAGGTGGGTTAGTTGCCTTTCTCGATACGGCGGATTCAGCTCAAATCCTCGCAGACATGTTGAAAGAAAAGGTCCGTGATGTCAAGGTTTCTTACCGGAAACCAAAGTTTTTAGCGGTGGCAAGATTCGTTCCTCCGGCAACCACAGAGGAAGAAATTATTGCTGCGAACTCCGAAGTTACGGAAGTCCACCGGTTCGGCACCTCTGGCACAGTGAAACTTGTATTTAAAGACTCGTTCGCGCGAGATCAGACAATTAAACGCGGAATAGTTGTAGACTACACCCACTTCCGGGTTGAGGCCTATAAAGAGCTCCCCAAGAGATGTTTTAACTGTCAATCTTTCGAGCACCTCTCTAGTGCCTGCAGCAACGCTCCGAAGTGCTCTAAGTGCGCCGGTGCCCACGTCGCATCACGGACGTCCCCATGCACGTCCACCACAGTTAAATGTGCTCTATGCCCAGAAGGCCACAACACCCACCCCTCATACAGCATGAGATGCCCACTAGTTAGAAATGCTATGAAAAAGCCTACTACAACGAAATGACTTCTCTCTCCATCATTTGCCGAAATATCTATGGGCACAATTCAGTCAAACTAGACTACGTTAAAGAACTATGCCGTCAATTTAATGTTGTGTGCTTACAAGAACATTTACTCACCTCCGAAAATTTTGGTCTTTTCGAACAGTTGAATCAAAAAACTGTGTTCATGCATGAAGCAAAAAGGTCCTCAGTCCGCGGTCGACCTAGTGGGGGCACTGCTATCATAACGGACAGTTCGCTTGAATGTCAAAAGCTGGAATCGTGTGAGTTCTTCCTCGCTGTAGATTTTCCTGGCCCCGGGGGTTTTGTTCTGATCACGGTTTATCTACCAACAAACCTAAACACCCTCTCTTCCGAAAAACGGTTCTCGGAAGCTTGTGGCCGCCTCTCGCGCTTACTTATTAGGCTGGGCAATCGAAGAGTGCTAGTCTGCGGTGACTTTCAGTGCGACTTAACGAACCCATCAAATAAGCTCTCCGAAATCTTCTTCTCAGTAATCCCAGCTGGGTATGATCTCTGTGAAAAGACTGACGCATATACGTACATCCATAATTCCGGTTTAACGACAAACATTGACCATGTGCTATGTAACTTCTCTCTAGGTGCTCCAGTCACCGTGGACTCTGAGCACACAGTAAGTGATCACCTTGGCTTGTGCTTTAAGGCTAACTTCTTCCCGTGTAGGCCGAATAAGCCCCAAATTTATGCTACCAAGACTGAGTGGAATAAAATAAACGCCGACCAGTATAAACAGACATGTGATGAGATTCTCGGAAAGATAAAAGTTCCCTTTCAGCTCTTGATGCATGGCTCGAGTGATTTGGTAGCACTAGACATTTATTGTACTGAGATTATACATGCAATGAAAACGGCTGAGCAGGCTTCTGTACCCACTCGCCGTTTAAACCTGGAATCAGCAAGCCTGGCTGGAGTCGCTCTCCTAAAGTAAGGCAAGCCAAAGCTCGTGCTAAGTTTTGGCTGAGATTATGGCGCGATTGCGAGAGGCCTAGGTCAGGTGTAGTGTTTGAGCAGTTCCGCAACACGAAAAAAACTTATAATAAGTCTGTAAGTGATCTTAAAGCTGCCGAAGCCGAACTTGCTTCCCAAGAAGCAGCAAATAATCCTGTATCTATGTGGAAGTCTTTTAGACAGTCTAAACCAGTGACAAACCCTGCTAGTAACATACCTGAGGAGCAGTGGGTAAAACACTATAGTGAAGTTTTTGGGATCAAACATGCCCAACTAACAACCGAAAGTGATAGCGAGCTCTCACGAGCTTTTGCGTCCCTCTTGAGCCAACGGAACTATTTTACCGTCTCAATAGGCGAAGTGCTCCAGGTTATTAAGCAGCTGAGAAAGGGCAAGGCTCCCGGGCACGACGGAATTGTGACTGAACACCTCCGCTGTAGCTCACCTCTGCTCATTGAGCACTTGACGCTGCTATATCAAATGTGCCTTGATTCTGGTGCAGTCCCTAAGTCGTTTGCCCTAGGTATTGTGTCTAACGTCTTGAAGAAGGGAAAAAATCGTAACCTCTGCTCTAGCTATAGGCCTATAACAGTTTCTAGTACATTAAGCAAAGTGTTAGAGAGACTTCTGTTACCTGAGCTGTTACGCAAGTGTAAAATTGACAATCGACAATTCGGGTTCCGTCGCCACCTCGGTTGTGCATTTGCACATCGCCTCCTTACGCGTATAGTATCGAAAGCTCAGAATCAATCACGGACTCTTTTAATTTGTGCAGTAGATGTGTCCGCGGCGTTCGATTCGGTAATTCATTCAAAGTTAATTTTGAACCTGCTGCACCAAGGTGTGAACCCACATGTAGCGGCCGTCCTATGGCACTGGTATTCGAGTAGCCTTATCCGTGTTAAGTTGAGTAGTGAATTCCTGTCGAAACCGATTAAGCTTCACCGGGGACTGCGTCAAGGGTCGGTTTTAAGCCCTGTTCTCTTCAATTCACTAACCTCGTCGGTAACAAAAAAGATTAACGGTGGTTTTAACACTGAATGTATGGATGTGAGCCTACTGTGCTACGCCGACGACATATTACTGGTGAGCACATCGCTTTGTAACCTTCAAGCTAATATCGATCTCCTAAGTCGAGGTTATACTAATATTGGTCTGGTTATTAACCCTGCTAAAACAGAATTTCTTGTATTTGAACCCCCGCGTGCGCCGTCTGAAGTTGCCCGTCGCGAGGCTACCCGTGTTACCGTTGCAGGGCAAGTAGTACTTCCAAGCCGCAAGTTGAAGTTCCTAGGTATCACATATGGAAGCGACCTCAGAAGCTCGCGTGCTCTTTTTGTTGACCAGGTTCTGTCGGGTTTTCGGTCTGGGTATGCTAAACTTGCAGCTCTGAAGTTTAAATTTAATAAGCATATTCTTGCTAGGTTGTATCGTGCCGTCGCTCTTCCCTTTGCTCACTACATCTCACCCGTTTGGCATTGGCTATCGAATTCGGATATGTTGCGAATCCGTTCAGGCTTTTGCAAATATTTAAAGTTTCTGCTTGGTCTGCCACTTTACCTCCGTAACACTGGTCTCCTAGAAAAGTATCATATACCTGATCCTGTTGAGTTCATGCCGAATTTTGAAAAACAAGCTCTCGTGAAACACAGGGCACTATTATTTGATTTCCCAGCGACTTTTTTGCTTGATAGTTGAAGTGTGATTTGTTTGTATTTAGTGATTATTATGTTCGGTTGATTTGTTTTCGTCTTTAATTTCTCTTTTCTTTTGTTTTGCTCCGCTTCTTCATGTTTCTTTTTTATAAGCGGGTTTGTAATAAATTATTATTATTATTATTATTATTCACTGGTTTCTATGCTTATAGTGTTTCCCTCAATAACAATTGTAATATTATTGTCCATTCATTAATCAGAAAATATTATGCTATACATCTGCTAAATCTTTAATGTGGCTAAGAGATTATTAGCATTTCAAGCAGTAATTACCACTAATAATTTGATTTACCGACACTTTCATATTGTGGGGCAGTGTCCATTTTCCCCTGAATGTATCTTGATATAAAACCGTTAACTAAATATATTACAAAATAATTGACTGGTCATTTTTAAGCGAAAACCAGGTATTTGACAAAAAAAAAACAAAAAAAAAACATTGACCCACAAAAAAAGAGAAAAGGAATTGACTCAGCAGAAAACTTAGTGACACAAATTATCTAAATTTTATAACGTCGAAATCACTGTCATGCAATTAACGCTCTTACATTAAATTAGGCTGTCACTAAAAGTTGCTTTTGTTATTTTTCTGCTTATTTAACATGCACACTTTAAATACTTTAATTGACACTTTTGTAAATCATTTGTTTTCTTCTATAGTTAAACTGAGAGTCAAACTGTAACAAGCATAGAATTGAAAAAAAAAATCCCTATTCAGTCTATTAGTATTAGGCTTATAGCAGTGAAAAAAAAAAGGAGTAAAGAAAAAAAGAAAAAAAGAAAAAAAAGAAAAACTAAAGAAAAAGGAGAAAAAAAGGCTTATAGCAGTGAAAAAAAAAGGAGGGCACATCAACCATGCAAAAATGTTATTTATTGTGTTGCGAGAGCAACACTTTGGTTTTGTCCCGTTTTTTTTCCTATGCCGCCGATGTCGGCTTATTCCTGGAAACTGGTAAGGGTCTAACCTGTGCAGTTTTTACGGAAAGTGTGGACCTCAGGCCGGATTGATGAATATGGCATTACATTTTAGAAAGCTCTGCAGAACTCTTGCCTGGGGCCAAAAAGGATGGTTTTTGCTTGTCCACGAGCCAGAGCCTATGGTGTGCGAAGTGAAGTGGAGTTATGTAGCCTATGTCAGAGAGGAGTATCTGAAGTTGTGCAGCTAAGCTTTCGTTTCGTCAAATCATGTCTCTGCTTTGGAGTGGAAAGCTCCGTTCTAGCAGGCAAGCAGGCATGCACCAATTTTAAATTGAAGATGGACAAAATCTATAAGTGTTAAATATATGCGGCAGTTACCCGGCCCCACAGACAATATACCTTCTTTGAGTGATAAATAGAAAAATTTACAGAAGCAAAAAAGTGGCATTTTCCCACGGGTCTGAAAGTGCTGTCGTGATTTTCGCTGGGTTTATCATTTGTTTTTTCGGACTTGGGATTGAGGTAGAGAATTGTTATCAGATATACCTCTTAAAATTTAAAAGTTCTCTCATTGCTAAAGAAATTGGAGCTTATCCTTTGCTCCTTTCTAAGTGGTGACGTTAGAAAGTTGGCCTACGGCAAAAAAATCAACTTTTGAACTAAGACAGATAGAATTTTTGTTTTCTACGGCAATCGATAGCTTTTGATGAGCTGATTAAAGAATATGTCATCCATTTTTTGATACAAAAATTCGTTCATGCGATATACTAGTTTGAAAGTTTCAAGGGGTTGACAACTTCAGTAGTAGGGTACACACTGAAACCAAAAATAAGCCGATACCAATTGTGAGACATTTAGGGGACTTGTAAGGAAAGGTCATTTGTCAGCTCATAATCATCTTCGGCAGTGAGGGGTTGCAAATTTTGCCATTTGGTGTACCTATTATTTGCTTCCAGTGTATTTGATGATAAGACCGAGTTGGTTCGAGTGGTAAGACATGTAGGGGACTTGTAAGTAATAAACTTCTGTTAGGCTACAATCATCTTTAGTGAAGAGGGTTTGTAACTTTTGCTAGTTGGTGTCGCCTACCCATACTCACTGTAACCTAGAATTAAGTGTTTACGCAACGGGTACAAACACGGTAACGTAAAACAACGATGCAGATTCATAATAATGTCATTTATGGTATTTTGATCCTGAAAAGTTACGGATAGATTTATAATACCAACTAGATTATATAAGATATTGTTCCAAGTCTTGATCCGTCACGATGTCTACGATTGAAAAGGATAAAGTTCAACTGGCTGCAAAGTCAATTTAGTCCCTTCTTTCGATATTCTTTTGTTATTGTTGTTTTTTTCAACGCTGAGGAATAGCCTTTGATCATGTGATTACTGATCGCGTTCTTCTTTGAACATAACGTTTTAAAAGCTTCGATAGGCTGACAACTTCAGCGTTTAACAGATAGCAAAGAAACAAAACCAAAGTGTTGCTCTCGCAACACTTTATTCGGCGAAGCCGGACAAAGGTTGCCGCAACACTTCACGTTGCTCAGGCAACGTAGGTCTAGTCTTTTTGTTCAAGCCAGGAGACTGTAAATCTCCTGTACAAGGTTTTTGGCCATGCCAAGTCCAAAAATGAACTTTTTTTTCGATCTGGCACCAGTTTTAGGTGTTTACAGGTTATTTTTCGAAATTCCCATAAATTTGATTCTGAAATAACTTTTTAAAGTTACAAATCACAAAACTAATCGGGATAATAGTTTCCATTATTGAATCAACAACAAATGGTATATTTTTCTCACTAGGTGTTTTTTTTTATAGCCAGTTTTGTTTTATTTTGGTTGCTATGGCCCGTGATTTGTTCTTTACCAGGTCGCAGCTGCCACTGAACTCATGATTAAAAAAAGTACTAATACCAAAATTAGGAGTAAAGATGGACAATCTACAAAATTTGAGAGAAATGCCAGTTATGACATTGCCGCTAAGACGGCAAGAATATGGAGCCTTCTAAAATTTGGATACCGTTGGTTAGTTTTAAATTACTAAGAATATCGTTCTCTAGCAAAGGAGCACTTGAATTAAAGACTCAGATTATTGAATTTTTACCTAAATTAAACGAAAAAACTAGTTTTTTCAACTGAAAGTAAAGAACAGTATTGAAAATTAAAACGAACAGAAATTATTACGTGTATGAGGGGATTGTTCCTCCTTAACACCTCACTCTTTACGCTAAAGTTTCTTAGTACTATTTAATAAACTTCTTATTGTTCCAATGGAACGAACATAGTGTTTCAAGATTCGTTCTTTAAGAATGGGGACAAAATTTGAACATTAGTGTAGAGAGTGAGGTGTTTAGGAGGAGCAATCCACCTCATATACGTAATAGTTTCTGTTCGTTAGAGTTTTAATGTTGCTCCTTACTTTTAGTTGAAAAATTTTATTTTATTTTATTTCTGGTCGTTCTTTAAATAATGCCAGGATATCTGGCTATACCTCCACGGAAAAATCACTCCTTCCTACGAATTTATTCTCTAGACAATTCATTCCTGCCGTACATTTATCTCGGACAATTACCCTTAATATATTCACCCGTAAAATTGAGCTGGCAAAGACAAAAGCAAGACATAAGAAGAATTTTGTATAGGAATTCTGACAAATTCACCCAGTGTAAAATTTCCCCTGAAAAATTCAGTCCCTGAACACTTCCCTCCCCATGGAAAGCCCAGCCAGCAGAAAATTTCCCAACACCCGAATAATGTATACAATCCTCCCAATAGCAAATGCAATACGTAAAAAAGGGGTAAACTTTGTAACTTAAGGACCTATCCCAAGGAGCTGCGGGAGGTCATGATATATCCAAGGTATAATTATTCGGCCTTTCAACTATTCTGAAAAAAATAGCTATCTCAAAATTAGAATCGGACGAAATTTAGAAAAACAGGGGCATGAGAGGGGGCCTAGTTGCCCCCCAGTTCTTATTGTTTAAAAAGAGCACTAGAACTTATAAGTTCCGTTCGAATTAGCCCTCTCACAATATTTTAGGACGACAGGGTCGTTACGATCACCTCTGGGGAAAACAAATAAACAATAAAAAAACAAAAACAAATAGGGCCTAAACACGCATCCGTGACCTTTATTCTGGCAAAAATGCAAAATTTCGTGTTTTTTAGATAGGAACTTGAAACCCCTACTGTAGGTTTCTCTGATACGCTGATCTGATGGTGTGATTTTCAGTAAGATTCTATGACTTTTAGGGGGTGTTTTCCCCTTTTTTCGAAAATCAGGCAAATATTCTTGGGCCCGTAACCTTTGATAGATAAAACTAAACTTAATGACACTTATACATTTGATCTCAGCATAAAAATCCAATTCTTTTGATATATTTATTGGTAAGAAAATTTTGTATTTTAAATTTTCAGTTACTATTGAGCCGGGTCGCTCCTTACTTACAGTTCCTTATCACGAACTCTTTGAACACTATTCTCACATTTGTTGAAAAAACAAGAGCTAAGAGCTCATATGGCACTTGTGACGAGGCAAGAAGAGCTAAGAGCCAAGAGCTCATATAGTATGAGCTCTAACAAAATTCTAAGAATCAATAGATTGATTTAAAAGGAAAATCAGACGCTTAATGCCGGTCAGAATTTAAAATAAGAGCTCTGAGTCATGATGTCCTTCTAAATATCAAAATTCATTAAGATCCGATCGCCCACTCGTAAGCTATAAATACCTATTTTTTCTAATTTTTCCTCTCCCTTTAGCCCCCCAGATGGTCGAATCTGGGAAAACGACTTTATCAAGTCAGTTTGTGCAGCTCCCTGACACGCCTACCAATTTTCATCGTCCTATCGCGTCCAGAAGCACCAAACTCGCCAAATCACTGAACCCCTCCCCCCAACTCCCCCAAAGAGAGCGAACCAGTACGGTTACGTCAATCATGCATCAAGGACATTTGCTTATTCTATCCACCAAGCTTCATCCCGATTCCTCCACTCCAAGTGTTTTCCAAGATTTCTCCCTTCAACTCCCCCCAATGTCAAAAGATCTGGTCGGGATTTGAAATAAGAGCTCTGAGACATGAATTCCTTCTAAATATCAAATTTCATTAAGATCTCATCACCTATTCGTAAGATAAAAATACCCCAATTTTCACGTTTTTCAAGAATTCCAGTTTCCCCCTCCAGCTCCCCCCAATGTCACAGGATCTGGTCGGAATTTAAAATTAGAGCTTTAAAGCACAAGACCCTTGATTAAGATCTGGTCACCCTTTCGTAAGTTACAAATACCTCATTTTTCCAAATTACCCCCCCCCCCCTAACTCCACCAAAGAGAGCAGTTGCGGTCCGATTATGTCAGTCACGTATCTTAGACAGGTTTTTATTCTTCCCATCCAGTTTCATCCTGATCTCTCCGCTTTAAGTATTTTCTAAGATTTCCTGTCCCCCCCCAACTGCCCCCCAATGACGCTGGATCCGGTTGAGATTTAAAATAAGAGATCTGAGTTACGAGGTCCTTCTAAATATGAAGTTTCATGAAGATCCGATCACTCGCTCGTAAGTTAAAAATACGTCATTTTTTCTAGTTTTTCAGAATCAACCCCCTCCCCCCAATAGAGCGGATCCGTTCCAATTATGTAAATCATGTATCTAAGACTTCTGCTTGTTTTCTCTACCAAGTTTCATACGGATCCCTCCAATCTAAGCGTTTTCCATGAGCGTTTCCCACCAAGTTTCTTCCCGATCCCTCCACTCTAAGTGTTTTCCAAGATTTTAGGTTTTCCCCTCCAAACTACCCCCCCCCCCCCAATGTGGTTGGGATTTAAAATAACAGCCCTGAGACACGACTGAGACAGCTCTCAGACATTCGTAAGTTAAAAATACCTCATTTTTTCTATCGGAAAATCGGAAAAACGAGAAAGCCGGGACCGACAGACAGATCGACAGAATTTGCGATTGCTATATGTCACTTGGTTAATACCAAGTGCCATAAAAATCAGTTATCTCGCAGTTTCAATGGTTGAATAGCTTTCTAGTTTGTCCGTAAAACCACGAATTCAGCTTAATTATCTCGTAGTTTTTCAAGAACGTTGTATGAACGTTCTAATTAATGTCGTACTTTTAGACTTGAAGCAGAACAAATATCCATAGATATCGTGAAAACCAAAGGACGCTACGGGTGACATTAAAGAGACGAATAGTATTTCCTGATTGGCTACAGTCATCCTTGTGAAAAAAAAACAAGTTTTTTTAAATGAAAGTAAGGAGCGACATTAAAACTTAAAACGAACAGAAATTACTCCGTATATGAAATGGGTTGTCCCCTCGGCAATCCCTCGCTCTTTACGCTAAAGTTTGACTCTTTCTCTTAGCTCTACTTTTTAAAAAAGGAAAAAACTTTAGCGTAAAGAGCGGGGCGTTGAGGGAGAAAAGCCCCTTTCATATACGGAGTAATTTCTGTTCGTTTTAAGTTTTAATGTCGCTCCTTACTTTCATTTTTAAAACTTGTTTTTTTATTTAATTTCTGGACGTTTTTTAATTCATGCATGTTTTGATCTTGGCTCTCCGCACATAAATAATTAAAACGAAATTTGCATATTAATTTTCTTTTTGGCTAAATGGCTTTCTCATAGTTTTAATCGGAAGATTTTGAGAAAAAAGGAGAGAGGGAGGAAGCCTAGCTGCCCTCTAATTTTTGATTACTTAAAAAGGCACCTAGAACTTTTAATTGTTTTACGAACATTTTCATAAGTAAAAAATATTCGTAATTTACGAATTAACTTACGTAACGAACTTCTATATTCGTATATTTTTATTGCGTATATGAGGGAGTTCACCCCTCGTCGATACCTCGCTCTTTACACTAAAGCTTAAATTCTGTCCCAATTCCTTAAGAATGACCCTTGAATCACAAAGGCCGTAGAATAAATAGCTGAAATTACTAAATATACTTTTGCGCAAAGAGCAGGTATTACGAGGAGGTAAACCCCTCATATGCGCAATGATTTCTCCTCGTTTTAAGTTTTAATGCTGCTCCTCACTTTCAGTAGAAAAAACTTCTCATATTTTATTTTTAATTTTATTTTTTCTTTGTTTTGTTTTAAATAATGCGAAAAAATCCTGCGCCCCCTTCATTGAAAGTCTCTTCCCCCATGAGAAGTTTTTCCATGGAAAGATCCTCCCGTGTAACTCCCCCCCCCCCCCCACATCAACTCTCCCTCCCAAACCAAAAAAAATCCCCCTGTTCACGTCCGTACATTTCCCAGTAACCATTACTATGTAAACACAGGTCAAAGTTTGTAACTTGCAACCCCTCCCAGGGAGACTGCGGGGTAGTAAGTCGTCCCCAAAGACATAGTTATTAGGTTTTTTGACTATGGTGAATAAAATGGTTATCTCAGAATTTTGATCCGGTGACTTTTGGGAAAAAATGAGCGTGGGAGGGGGCCTAGGTGCCCTCCAATTTTTTGGTCACTTAAAAAGGGCACTAGAACTTTTCATTTCCATTAGAATGAGCCCTCCCGCGACATTCTAGGACGACTGGGTCGATACGATCACCCCTGGGAAAAAAAATAAATAAAAAAAATAAACACGCATCCGTAATTTGTCTTCTGGCAAAAAATGCGAAATTCCACATTTTTGTAGATAGGAGCTTGAAACTTCTACAATATGGTTCCCTGATACGCTGAATCTGATGGTGTGATTTTCGTTATGATTGTATGACTTTTAGGGGGATGTTTTGCCCTATTTTCTAAAATGAGGCAAATTTTCTCAGGCTCGTAACTTTTGATAGGTCGGACTAATATCGATGAAAGTTATATATTTGAAATCAGCATTAAAATTCAATTCTTTTGATGTAGCTATTGGTATCAAAATTCCATTTTTTAGAGTTTTGGTTACTATTGAGCCGGGTCGCTCCTTACTACAGTTCGTTACCACGAACTGTTTGATAAATGGCACCAATTAGGGTGAGGATTTCGATATTTTCATTAAAAAGCAATAAAAAAAAATACTCACCCCCCAAATTTTGAAAAATGACTTTGTTTGTGTATCTTAAAAAAACGAAGAGTCCATGCCCACTCTCCTACATTTTTGCGAATTGGCAACACTGATGAAAGTACTTTTGAATTTGATAAGGTACTTCAAACATTCTGACATATAAAAACAATTTTCCCTGTTTTTTTTTTTTTTTATTTATAATCATGAAAATAATCATTAGATGTATGAAGTTCTTAAATTGAAGCCACATAATATCCAAGAGTGCTTGGTTCGCAAGGGTGCTTTGTAAGAAAGTACTTTCTTACTAGATATAAACTACTTTTTAATGCGAAGAAACATATTAAAGGTTTAGTTTAAGAATCTTATGAGTGTTTCCTTGCCATTTTTTTTCTTTTGATCCCGAACGCTCATAATGAGCCGAAGCCTAAACTGGGTAGATAATGCACATATATTTCTTCGTATTTGTTTTGTCATTTTTTTTTTTTTATTTTGATCCTGAACCCTCATAACGAGCCGAAACTTAAACTGGGTAGATAATGCACACATATTTATCGTATTTATTTCGTCATTTTTTTTTTTTATCCCAACACTCATAATGAGCCGAAACCTAAACTGGGTAGATAATGCACCCATGTTTTTTCGCATTTGTTTCGTCATTTTTTTTCTTTTGATCCCAAACCCTCATAAAGAACCTAAACTGGGTAGATACTGCACACTTATTTCTCGTATTTATTTCGTCATTTTTTTTTATCCCAACACTCATAATGAGCCGAAACCTAAACTGGGTAGATAATGCACCCATATTTCTTCGTATTTGCTTCGTTTTCCTCTGACAGTTAATGATATTCGAAGCACCAAAATTCACAAAGGCTAGTAATTTTTTATCTGGTGAATGGATGATGCTTTGGAGAAGGGGGGGGGAATACTTCCTCAATATTAAAGAAATGCATTTCGTTACTCATTAAATTTTTATTTTAGTTAAAACAAGGATGAGTCACTGCCCTAACCAGTCAGGTACTGTCGTGACTTTTTGCCGGATAAATTTGCCAGATACATTAACCAAATTTGGCTACGGTATATTTGTAAATATTTTGTGTTATCTTCGATTTTTAACTGTTCTAGGGTTAAATACCCAAAGTTATCTCAGAACTGTAGGTAGTAATAATATATAATGAAGGGTGAAAAGGAGATAATCCCCACTGGTGATTGATCAATCGGTTCGCTATTCAACTCTCTTTCCAAATATAATAATCGCTACCGTCATAGTTGAGTCTCAGCCCCCTCTCCAAATGTGCGGATTCGAGCCTAGATTAAACAAAAAGTTTTCCGTGTTTTTTGTCAAATTTAATTTGACCAATTAAATTAAATTTAATTTGACCAATTTAATTTGACCAAATTTAATTTGACCAACTTAATTGTCAAATTAAATTTGGACTAACTATTGAGGATAAACTACAGTAAAGTTCTAGTTTTTGGAGCTTCTTACTAATTTATGTTGGAAATTGGCTGAGCTAGGGAAATGAAATGAAACTTTAAGGAACTAATCTAGCGTCTAATATATACCTAAGGAAGGTATTGTCAAGCTACTGTCTCAACCCCTTTCTTATTCCGAGGGCTTAGAAGATTGTATATATGACTGGACTCTACCTATCTAAATTTTAAAGAATTTTTTTTTACCCTAATTTTGTGCTTTCAACCTCTTTCTCATTGGCTTTAGTTTCTGAAAAAGTAATTCCTTTTATTTCAGTGAATTTTCAAGCCACATCAAGGGTTTTTTTTTTTACCAAATTTGAGAAAAAGAATTAAAGATTTAAGATTTTATAAACTAGGATTAAACAAAGGCAGTGTCCTTTGGAAGAAAAAAGAGTGGAGGCAGTACTCCAAAATACCTTTCTATGAGATTATTAAGGCTTTAGATTTATTTGTGGAAGTTTAATTCGCCTAACTTAATACTTTCCAAAACTGACAAAAGCCCGTAACATAGAAATTTACCGAAATATATACAAAAAAAGAATTCAAACCAACAAAATTGTACATTTAGTGTTTATTCTTGAGCCTTCTCTATGTGTTAGAAGGGGGAAGTATTAAATTACAACAGGAGCAGTTATCATATCAAGCAATTCGTAGTAGTGAACTGTAAGTAAGGAACGACTCCGTCCAATAGTAACTGAAACTCTAAAAATTGAATTTTTATAATCATCAAAAGAATTAGCTTTTTAGGCCGATTCCAAATATGCAAGGCTCATTAGGTTTGATGTTACTCATCAAAAGCAACGAGCCTCAGAAAAATTTGATTTTCGAAAAAGGGGAAAAATCTACAAATAATCGGGTGATCTTAATAATATTCGCACCATCAGGTTCAGAATATCAGTAAATGTGGATTTTTTTTTTTTTTTTTTTTTTTTTTTTTTTTTTTTTTTTTTTTTTTTTTGTCAGAAGAACGATCATGGATTTGCGTTTTTTTTCTTTTCTTTTTTTTCCAGAGTTGGTATTATATAGCCAATGGTTCTAGAATGTCGTACGAGGACCTCATTCAAACGGAAATTAAAAGCTATAGGTCCCAATTTAAGTGACCAAAAAGATTGGAGGGCAACTAAACCACTACTAAGTCCTTTTTTGGCCAAAGAAATCCCTAAAAAATTAGAGATGGCTATTTGATTCAGTATTGTTGAAAGGTATAATAACTATACCTTTGGGGATGACATGACCCCCTAAAACCCCTGTCAAGATGGCTGTAAGCTACGCAATTTGCCCATTATTCACGTACAGTATTTGCTATTGGGAAAGATACAGAGACTTTTTGGAGTAATTTTCTGCGAGGATGGGATTTTTAATGGCGAGAACTTTCCGTGGGGAGAACAGTTTTTGGGAGAAATTTTCTGGTGAAATTAACACGGGGAAAGGGGAGGGGATTCCCTGGCATGATTTGAAAAACGGTCACGAAATAATTTTTTTTAGAAGCGATCAGAAATTAAATAAAAATGATTTTTTTTAACTTAAATTAAGGAGCAGCATTAAACTTAAAACGAATAGAAATTGTTTTGTACCTGAGGGGTCAGGGCCGTATCCAGGATTTTTTTCAAGGGGGGATTCACAAAAAAAAACTTTTCGAAAACACATCAAAAATTTGTTTATTCATTTTTGTTATGTTCTTACGAGTCGCACAGATATTTGGGGGTGGAAGGTCAAATCTCCTAACCTCATGGATACGGCCATGTGAGGGGGCTGCACTTTCCCCAACTCTCGTTCTTCACACTGAAGTTCAACTTTTTGTTACAATTCTTTAAGAAAGACTGCTCAAACACAAGGGCTGTTGAATTTGAATGAAAAGTTTTTCAGCTAGCAAATTCATCAACTCTCTGAAAAATATACCCACCCCAAACCCTGCTTCTGAAATAAACAAACATACTTACCCCCAAAAATAATAAACAATCCAAAAAGCAGCATCATTTTTCACAAATGCTTCAAACTTAATATCTGATTGTAAATAAGCGTCTTGCAGAATAATTATTAGAGCCGGCACTCACGTAATGTTTAGCGTAACTGCTTCTAGCAAGTAACCTTCAAATTTGAAAAAGTTGATTAAACTTCCAACAAACGAAACACTTTTAATTCTTGCGGCGGTCTTGCAAATATTTGGTTGCACGCCCTGCCCTACTTGTAATGTCCTCAACACTGCTACTTAGTGTATCTGTTCTAATAAGAACTTCTTATTAGGAGTTATTCATAGTCTACTAAATCCGCCTTTAGAGTAAGCAGTCACTTATGGATGTAGAGTTGATAAAACAAGATATATTCAAGCAATCTAGAAGAAATATCACGGGCTTAAGACCTGTTTAACTTCAGTCAATTCAAAAATGAAAAACTTATAAAACTTGAAAATCATAAATCTCTAATAAGGTATTCTGATCAAATCTTCGTCATTAATCGCTGATCTAAAGACTGTAATTATAATTATAATAATTATTGACAAATGCTGGTAAATTAAGCATTGAAGACTCTTTTTATTGGTGTACATATATTCAAATAGTGTTGAAAAATATCACAAGTTGTCTGCGTTCATGATTCTAATTTCAATGCTTGACACAAATAAACTTCAATATATCCACTTTTTTAAGACGATTTCTAATTTAATTCCAATGATGATTATCTTATGCTTAACGAAAAATAATATAATTTTGAAACTGGATTAACATTTCCATTCAGACTTATTTCTCCTTCACATTCATCAAATTCGAATTGAGTGGACAGTTTCGTAAATAGATTTAGTAACTTCTTGATTTTGATTGAATTGAGAAGTAAATTAGCACCATACCTTTAATATAGTTTTCTATAGCCTACTAGCTTTTCAGTACAATCATAATCTATTTGTTAAATAGGCATTGTCTCTTATGTAAATTGGTGCTAACAATTAAGAATTAGGGTTTGGGAATTGTTGCAAATGTCCTTTTGAAGTATCTAGATTTGAATCTGGTATTTAAAGACTTGGATTTTCCTAATAGTTTCAATAAATAAGTTCACTTCTATAGCACAATATAGTCCATTTTGCTGCGACCTTAGTTTCTCAATTGACGCTATGCAACGATGAACCTTATAATTATAATATGCTACTTTCCCTTTTTGTTCAAGTTCGTTGAATTATAAAGTATGTATTGTGGATCGTTGAATTCAATCAGACAATAGGAATTTATCACTGTGTTCCTTGGTCCACTTTTCGAAAAACTGAAGAAATAATTTGTGTATGACGACCTTCTTTAAACTACGCAAACTCATTTTTCAACCAATGGAAACTTTTTTCTGATAATGGAATGGCCAATGGGAACAATATGAACTTGTTGGAAGACACAGGGCAGTTCATCTTCAGGAAGTAAATTTTGTAATAGATATCCTAGGTAAGCAAATCTCGTTGAGATTTTTCCTTAGAAGCAAATATTATTATTTTTTTTTTTTTTTGGTCTTTTGAAAAAAAGTATTTATGAAATTAAAGCCGTCCACATAATTTACACTTGCATTGGCTCTGAATCAGATGCAGTAAATATGGCTATTCGCCCTAGTCAGGTGGGTCAAAAAGAGAGAAGGGGCAATTACCCTCCTAAATTTTAAAACAAGCATTTTCTATGTCTTTTTAATAAAAAAAACAAACAAAATTGTCTCATCAGCCTAGATTTTCAAGAGCATATTTTGTCCCTCCTATACCTTCATGGTTTAAAGTTCTTGGCATTGGTGCGTTCCATCAGGTCCAAATAAACGATACAACTAATAAAACAAATCACCTGACTACTGTAGAAGTAAATTGTGCCACTGGTGGTTATAAGCTTTTGAATTACAATCATTTGACAGGAAGGGTTAGACGAGGGCACCTCTTATCAAAAAAGTTGTCATATCAACTTCTACAAATTCACATTCGATTGAAAATGAAAGGGAATGTGCCCTTTTTAATAGTCGAAAGTGATTGGAGGGCAACCAACCCTCCTCCCACGCCCATCATTTCTCTAAACATATTCAATCATAATTTTGAGATTTTGTTCAGTGCAGTTGATATGTCCGGAAACTAGGTCTTTGAGGATGACAGAAGCCCTCATAATCCTCAGGGCAAGGTTTGTAAGTTATGCCCTGGGGGCATGTAATGTCTACAGAAAGGGTGGTCATATAAACTTAAGAGGGGGCTCATTAAATTGGTAATCAGTAAGTTTAGTGCCTTCTTTAAGATTTAAAGTGATAGGAGGACGGATACCGACTCAGTCGATTGGAAATTGAAAAGAGCTAGTGCACTTTTTAATAGTCAAAAGTGATTAGAGTGCAAAAATGCCCCCCCCACACCCGTCAATTTTCAAAACACATCCAATCCAAATTTTGAGATAACCATTTTGTTCAGTGTAGTTGAAACTACTACTACTACTACTACTACTACTACTACTACTACTACTACTACTACTACTACTACTACTACTACTACTACTACTACTACTACTACTACTACTACTACTACTACTACTACTACTACTACTACTACTACTACTAATAATAATAATAATAATAATAATAATAATAATAATAAATCACTGCAGCACCAAGCCACCTGAGGCCAACACAGTTATGCACGCTCCTCCTCCAACCTAATCTATTTAAAACCTCCCTCTTTACACCCTCCCAGGAAGTTCCCATTTCCTTTAAATCTTTATTTATGACATCCTCCCAACTCAGACAAGGACGACGTGCTTTCCGTGTAGCCCCAGACGGTTGGCCAAAAAGGACAATCTTCGGTAATCTGTCATCCTTCATCCGTAGAACGTGGCCTTGCCATCTCAACCTTTCTTTCATTATAGCCCTAGAAAGCGGGATTGAACCACATTTTTCGTACAGCCTAATGTTTGAAATACGGTCAGAAACTCCCCCCCCCCCACACACACAGCCTCAGTGCAAGTGTTGTAAGCTATATCCCGAGGGCAAATAAGGTTATTGTGGAAAGTTTGGTCGTATGAACTCCAGTGGGGGCTCTCTGGATTGTAAATCAGATATTCTAGTGCCTTTTTTGAGAGTCAAAGTGATCAAGGGGTAGTCAGCCCCCAGGTTTTATTTTCCCCAAAAGCATCCGATAGAAATTTTGATATAGCCATTTCTTCAAAAAAAAATCCAAAGATCATATAACAAGGCTTATGGGGTTGATAGAATCCCTAAGTCTAGGGTGAGGGTTGTAATTTATACCCCAGGGCATATAAGATTCTTAAGGAAGGATTGGTCATTTGAACTTTAGAAGAGGCTCATTTTATTGTATTATTGTATTTATTGTAATATTCTATTCCCCTTTTAATAGTCAAACACGATGGAGAGCAGCTACCCCCCCCCCCCTCTTCCCTGGGAGGAGATGCCCTTTTTGTTACCAATAGTCCAACAATCATATAACAACGTCTTTAGGGTGGAAACGATCCCCAAGAGACCATGGGTAACGGTTGTAAGCTATGCCCCGGGGCAAATAAGGTTTTTATGGTATTCACCTTCTGATCACTCTGAATCTTAAAAAGGGCACTAGAACTTCTGATTACCAATCCAATTAGCCCCTTCTAAAGTTTAAACAATCATTATTTTTATGTACACCTTATATGCCCTAGGGCATAACTTAAAACCCTTGCCCTGAGGGCTTTGGGGGTTTTCATCCTCAAAGACATAATTTTCGGACATTTCAACTACGTTGAACAAAATGCATATTTCAAATTTTGATTAGATGTGATTGGGGAAATGGTGGGCGGGGTAGGAGGGTTCATTGCCCTCCAATTACTTTCAAATATTAAAAAGGGCACTGGCCCTTTGAATTTCCAATTGAATGAGCTGTTTTTAAAGTTTCTACGACAATAAATGACCATGTCAAAATTTCTATAAGATGGATTTCAGGAAAATACACGGTGTGTGGGGAGGGTGGGGGGGGGGTTGTAATCCTTAACACACAATATCAGCACCTTTCAATTACGTAGAACAAAATCGTTATCTCAAAATTTTGATTAGTTGTCTTTGGGAAAATGGTGGGCCTGGGAGAAGGGTTAGTTGCACTCCAATCACTTTTGACTATTAAAAATAGCACTGGCTCTTTTTCATTTCCAATCAAATGATATGTTTTCGAAGTTTCTACGACAGAAAATGGCCACCTCAAAATTTCTATCAGATACATTTCGGCAAAATACGACGTATTTGGGGGGGGGGTATCCACCCTCCGATCACTTTGGGTCTTAAAAAATGCACTAGAACTTCTGATTACTAATCCAACCTCCCTGATTACTGACCACCCTCCGAAACTTATACGATCACCCTTTCTATATGTAGGTTATATACCCCAAGGTCATAATTTACAACTCTAGGGGTTGTCATCCCCAAAGATAAATTTCTGGAACTTTTAAATACATTGAAAAAATGGCTATCTGGAAATGTTCATTGGATGTATTTGAAGAAATGAATGGCGTGGGACGGGGTTTAGTTTCCCTCCAATAACTTTTGACTAATAAAAAGGGTACAACCCCTTTAGATTTCCACTCGAATGAGCTCTTTTTGAAGTTTCTAATACAACAAATGGTCATCTCAAAATTTCTATGAAATGCAGTTATGCCCCCAGGGCCTAACTTACAACCCTTGCCCTGAGGGCTTTGGGAAGGTTGTCATCCTCAAAGACATAATTTCCGGACCTTTCAATTACGTTGAAAAAAATGGCTATCTCGAAATTTTTTATTGGATGGGTTTGAAGAAATGGTGGGCGTAGGAGGGGGTTTAGTTGTCCTCCAATAACTTTTGACTAATAAAAAGGGTACAACCCCTTTAAATTTCCACTCGAATGAGCTCTTTTTGAAGTTTCTAATACAACAAATGGTCATCTCAAAATTTCTATGAAATGCAGTTATGCCCCCAGGGCCTAACTTACAACCCTTGCCCTGAGGGCTTTGGGAAGGTTGTCATCCTCAAAGACATAATTTCCGGACCTTTCAATTACGTTGAAAAAATGGCTATCTCGAAATTTTTTATTGGATGTGTTTGAAGAAATGGTGGGCGTGGGAGGGGTTTTAGTTGTCCTCCAATAACTTTTGACCAACAAAAAGGGCACAAGCCCTTTCAATTTTATATCTAATGAGCTCTTTCCGAAGTTTCTAACACAATAAATGGCAATCTCTAAAATTTCTATCAGATACATTTCAGGAAAACCCAAGGTGTTGGGGAGGGTATCCACACTCCGATCACATCAAATATTTAAAGGGGCACTAGAGACTCTGATTACCAATCCAATGATCCCCCCGCCAAAGGTTATACAATCACCATTTCTGTATATTCCCTTGTATGCCCTCAGGGCATAGCTTAAAACCCTTACCAAGGGGGGCTGTGTGGGAGTGGTCATCCTCAAATACATAATTTCCGGACCATTCTACTATGTTGAGCAAAATGGCTCTGTCAAAATTTTGATTGGATGTGTTCGGGGAACTGGTGGGATGTGGGAAGGGGGTTAGTTGCCCTCCGATCACTTTAGACTATTAAAAGAGCGCTAGTCCCTTTTTTCCAATCAAATGAGCTCTTTTTGAAGTTTCTAAGACAACTCCCTCGATACAAAGTGCCCTGGTCTATACAAATAAATAAATAATGCATTGTTCCCACATCGATCTTTACTTAGGCAGCGCTATTGCACTGCCTATGATTTCTAGCTCTAAAATTCCTCTCAAACAGGGATCAAGAAGCTAAGGCGTATTTTGTTTATTTGTGTTCCTGCGCTTACTAATATTAAATAATAACTTTACTTTAATTTAATAAGTAATTAAATGACCTAATAAGGTCATTAGTTTTATTATATTGTACCCGTTTCACGACAAGATAGTTATAGTCTTTTAATTACTAGGAACAGATCTGTCAAGCCCAGAGCTGTAGCCTATGTAATACGACCTACGAAGAGATACACGGGCCATCCCTGGAGACATGAAGTTTAATCTTGTTCTTTTGTGTTCAGGTGTGCCTTTATTAATATAAAAATTGTTTGCACATTTATCACATTCTTGCTAAATAGGTGTGGCAAAAAAAGCGAAAAAAGCAAAAAGAGATAGTCAAATGAAAAGAACCAAGGACATCGTGTTTTTTTAGCGGTGTAACTCATTCTACCCCCCAAATTTGGCTTTCGTCCATGAGCCTGAAGACCAATAACCTACAGTCTGAACCTGATTGCTTCAGACGGCTCAAACTCCTGAGCTGATTGCTCAGATTCTTTGCAACTCAGGATGATGACTGCTATTAATTACCTTACTAATGATTAGAGACACAAGATGGTCTGACAGTATGGGGTTGGCAGATGATCAGAGCCCTTTCCATCCACTTAAAAAATAGTATAAAAATAACCAAGTTTTCATTTCAACAACACCTTTTCCTTAACTTACGCCTAACATTTCTTGAAATGATTGGGTTTTTCCCTGAAATAGGATGGTGCTATTTATAGTGCCAAAGTTGCTTTTTATTCGAGAGGCCAATATTTAAAAAAGCATTTAATGATTTGAATAAGAAATGCCCAGAAAACCAAGAAAATGTGAATGCCCGGGAGACTAAATGCGAGGGGTTTTCCTAACTAGAAGAAAATAAATGCAGGTAGATACCTCAAAAAATGGAATTTATCACTTTGACCCAAATTCATCAATTGGACCGTACCAGTCTTGGTGTTAATTTACATAAGCAACTGTTTTTTTTTTCATTTCTTTTTAATGACCTAAAACACTTTTCTATGTCTATTTTTATTTCTTTTCCGAAAAAAGTGGTATTTTTACAAAAGCTGTAATTTTAATAGACTATGGCCTAACGAAAAGGAAAAACGTAAAATACTGATTGAGATATGATTCCTCTTAGATACTAACTAAGCTTAGGCCGTTATCTTTTGACATGTTAATCTACGAATGCAGTCACAAAATTTTAACCCGAAATAATTATAAAATAGTTTCTGGCTATCCTGCATCCTGGAATGATGTCTTACGACATTGTCGATCAGGTAAAATTGAGACTAGAACTAGACGTTTTGCTACAATTGGTAAGACTATTAAACATTGCTTTAATAAATTAAAAAACAAATACAAACCTTTCGTAACTCAGTCTGCAATATCTCTTGTGAGAAGACAATTTGATAGCATTCAAAAAATATTTTTGGATTAGGGAGCTTTTAACCTTCCCTTCTTATTCGGAGAATAAAACCCCCAGAACACCCGTTTCTTAAAAACATAGCATTTTAGGGGAAGTCATTTTTAGAGGAAGTATTTAGGGGGAAGCTTTAGGGGATTATCTTGATACAAAACTAGGGTAATTTATGCATAATACTCGTTAAAGCTAAGATTTCACTTGACTTGCTAAAAAAAAAACTACACAGATGATATTAAAACCAGTTACCAATGAATAAAAACATTTATGTGGTATGGCCAGCGGGCCCCCTCCCCCTATCTAAATTAATCTTCAGTTGTTGTCCATTTCAACACACTTCACCAACTTTGCTTGAAAAAAGGCAGAAACTTTGATTTCGCCAAAAGTATCAAACAGTTCGTGGTAACGAACTGTAAGTAGAGAGCAACGCGGCTCAATAGTAACCGAAACTCTAAAAAAACAAATTTTGATATCAATAGATATATCAGAAGAATCAACTTATTATCCTGACACAAAATATTTAAGATTCATCAAGTTTAGTTTTACCCATCAATGCCTACGAGCCAATTTTAAAAAAAGGGTAAACACGCCTTAAAAGTCAATGAATCTTATAGAAAATCATACTAATAGTGATGCCTCTCTGCTTTCTGGAACAGCAATGGGGGGAGGCACACCCTTTCTTCAGGAACGACTCCCAAAAAATAAGGGTCGGTTAATTAAAATAATAATAAGTTTTTTAAAAGTACTAAGAAATACTCTATCGCGAAGAGTGAGGCATTGGGGAGGGGGTAACCCTCCTCATATACGTAATAATTTCCGTTCTTTTTAAGTTTTAATGTTGCTTCTTATTTTCAGTTGAAAAGCTTTTTTTTTACTTAATATGTTTTTTAAGCGAAGTGTGATCTGTGCTTAAGAAATTATTGTTACCTAAAATCTATAAAATCACGCAGGACTGCAGCAGCAATTATGTGTCCCGTTCCAAAGTTCTAGATTTAAAAAATTATTCAACATTCAAACATAAAATATTTGATTGATTACTCAGACTCACGATTTAAGGCACAATTTTTTGAAACTAAAAAAATGGAGGCTTCTAACAGAAATTTTTCTAACTGTAAAAAAAAACAATAGCTAAGAGTTCATATGGCACTTATGATGAGGTCGGAAGAGCCAAAAGCCAAGAGCTCATATGGCATGAGCTCTAGCAAAATTCTAAAAATCAATAGATTAATTAAAAAGGAAATTCAGAGGCTTAATGCCGGTCGGAATTCAAAATAAGAGCTCTGAGACACGAGGTCCTTCTAAATATCAAACTTCATTAAGATCCGATCACCCACTCGTAAGTTAAAAATACCTCATTTTTTCTATTTTTTACTCTCCCTTCAGCCCCCCCCCCAGATGGTCGAATTGTGGAAAACGACTTCACCAAGTCAGTTTGTGCAGATCCCTGACACGCTTACCAATTTTCATCGTCCTAGCACGTCCAGAAGCACCGAACTCGCCAAAGCACTGGGCCCCCTAACTCCCCCAAAGAGAGTGGATCCAGTCCGGTTACGTTAATCACGTATCTACGACATTTGCTTATTCTACCCACCAAGTTTCATCCCGATCTTGCCGCTCTAAGCGTTTTCCAGGATTTCCAGTTTCCCCCCCCAACTCTCCCTCCCCCAATGTCATCAGATCTGGTCGGGATTTAAAATAAGAGCTCTGAGAAATGAGTTCCTTCTAAATATCAAATTTAAAAATACCTCATGAACGGTCACCCGTTCTTAAGTTAAAAATGCCTCAATTTTTCTAATTTTTCTGAATGAACACACCCTCCAACTCCCCCAAAGAGAGTGGATTCAGTCTGGTTATGTCAATCACGTATCTAGGACTTGTGCTTATTGTACTTGTGATCTCTCCACTTCAAGCGTTTTCCAAGATGTCTGCCCCCCCCCCCAACTACCCCAGATGATACTGGGTCTGGTCGGGATTTAAAATAAGAGATCTGAGCTACATGGTCCTTCTAAATATGAAATTTCATTAAGACCTGATCACTCCTTCGTAAGTTAAAAATACCTCATTTTTTCTATTTTTTAGAATTAACCCTGTCCCCAACTCCCACAAAGAGAGTGAATCCATTCCAGATATGTTAATCACGTGTCTAGGACCTGTACTTATTTTTGCCACCAAGTTTGATCCCGATACCTCCACTCTAAGCGTTTTCCAAGATTTCAGGATTCCCCCTCCAACTCCCTCCAATCTCATCGGATCCGATCGGGATTCAAAATAAAAGCTTTGAGACACAATATCCTTCTAAATATCAAATTTTATTAAGATCCGATCGCCCGTTCGTAAGTTAAAAATACCTCATTTTTTCTAATTTTTCTGAGTTAACCCTCCCCCTCCCTCCCAGATGATCGATTCGGAGAAACGACTATTTCTAATTTAATCTAGTCTGGTCCCTGATACTCCTGCCAAATTTCATCGTCCTAGCTCATCTGGAAGTGCCTAAACTAGCAAAACCGGGACCGACAGACCGACAGAATTTGCGATCGCTATATGTCACTTAGTAAATACTAAGTGCCATAAAAACCAGGCAAAAGTTAAGAAGACATAATATTATTAGAGAACAATTGGAAACAAATTAGTGTTGGTGCATAATTTTTAAATCAATTTCTTCCGTAATACACGTGTTCCGCCAAAATAAAAAATAAAAAATCCAATGTCATTTATAAACGTGCTTTTTTAATCGACAGATGTGACTATGGTGTTGCTCGGGCATAAAAACCGGCTTCAAACAAAGTTCTGAATACTCATCTTGATAGATGGCGATGAACACCTGAACACCTTTTATTTTTAACACATTCTAATTGACCAATCCAAATCCGTTTTTTTTCTAACTGAACTTCTTCTTTGATATTGCATTGTTTCAACCAAATTACATTTTTAACAAAGCCTCCTATCTACTGCTAATACAAAAGAATAGCCGTCACTATATCTCTTTATTACTTAATATCCCTAAATATCCTATGAAAAAAACAATAAATTATTCATTTAAAACAAGCCTGTTTCCCTTCCTTTCCCTTAAGGAAACCAGGTGCAGGATATTTATATCGAATCGGGAGCCTTAATTTTGAACGCATTAAGGATATTAAACTGATTGTCTTTCAGTCTTAACTAGCCAATATACATTACCAAGAAATAATCACTCCGTGTAAACATCTAAATTAGGAAGGGATGAAGTCTAGCTAGCAGAGAGGTTTCTGAAACATTATCATTAAATAAACTTTATTAGCGTTGACAAAAATAGTGTGCCAAAAATGAAATTCCCGAATGTGTTGAAATTCCTGCGCATTTTTTTTTGCCTACTCAAATGAAATTTTTCTCAGTAGAAAGAAAATAGAAAGAAAATAGAAGGAAAAAGGTGTACCCAAGATTTTTTTCAGGAGGGGGATATTTCGAAATGGGTTCAACTACGAAATGATTTTTTTTGTATTTTCGGGTATTAAGTAAGAGAAAATTTGTTTTAAAATTGTTATCTTCCACATTTCAAAGGACGGCATAAACTTATACGTTCGTTTTGCTTTGAGAGATCTTCGTTTCAGATGTCCAAGATTTCAAGAAGACAATAGTATTTGCTCGTCACTGCATACATTAATCGGGTCTGAGACAGTCAGATGAGTTGAAAGAAAGAAACGACGAAAAGATAACGTTCATGTGCTTCTTCGGTGTGAATTTTCTAAAGAATTATTTTTGTTTTGAAAAAAATAACAGTTGGGAGGAGAAACTAAGTTAACACATTGATTCACATTTCTTGACTTAAATATAGGGGAAGATATTTGGATGCTCTTGAAACTTCTTATTTTTCTGCCAGTGTTGTTCCTGACGTCAATAAAGGCAAATTTCATCATAAACTTTATGATGACTAATTTGTCATCAATTACGACTAATTACTGACATTTTTTTTATTTCTTTGAGGGTTTAGAGCTACCTGATTCCAAGCTATTCCTGGCATAAGCAGGCTAATGAATTTCCGATATCTGATCTATCATCTACAACTGTGGTTACGAAATTTGGCAATAATGGAAGCCACGGTAATGGTAGTGGCCTGGTTTAGTTCTGAGATGTGGGTACTTTAAATTGTTAAGAAAGATTTGTTTTAAGTATTTGCCCAAAGGATTTTCAAAGGATAATCTTGGGTAACCATTTAATTGACCATAGATCAAACAGTAACTTAATTTGACTTATTATTCCTGCTGGCAATCCATTGTACAAAGAAAAGTGATTATCTGCCTCCAGTTCAAACACTCGTGTGCAAGAGCACTTCTTCTTGGAGGTGTGCACCATGGAGAGGTCTCGGGTAAGGCTATCCCTCCATCTTCGCTCGGGACATCCGAGTGGTGCTTTCAGCCATGTCCAGGGGGTCAAAATTAGGTATTGTACTGGCAGTTGTATCTGCTGGCCTGCGGTACAAATGACCGAGCCACTATGAGATTTGGGTGGTAAGCTGACGGTAGTTGGGGGTTTAATTTTTTTGTTCCAGCAGTCGGGTGTTTGAGACAAAGTCGTGCAAGACAATTTTCATCTATGATTTATCCAAGCAAAACTTTATTGAATGAGCTAACGTAAGCAGATGTTGAATTCAATCTAGCCTAAAAAAATTAACATTGGAAATTTGTAACTCATCACAAGCAACTCTGACTTTATTAAAAGAAGTGAAGATCAGCTCCCCAGAATAGAAATTAGTACGACTGAAGATGTTTTTCTGAATGATTTTAACTTTAACGTACTTAATGTGACTGGTGATGCCTGTACTTTTTATTTACTTAATTTTTACTGGTGATGCCTGTTTGTTTTGAGTCATAGGATCAGATAGTTCTGTGCTGATTTTTCCCTAACGCCAAACCCAGATCATCCTCCAACCTTGATTATGTTGGTTTTCCGGTTAAAATTAGAAAACCAGTATCCAAAATACTTTAATTAATTCTAACATTTGTGGAAGGCTGTACTATTTCTGATCAGGGTCAAGTTTACCAAAAAATATATAAGTCTATTGCATTTATCAAATATGATGGCTGTGCATCACTATATGAAATTTCGCCCCTTAAGAAAAGCCATATGCCATCATTTGCATAATTCAAACTTATTATTGCTTTTTCTGCTTTTTGTCATTGCATTTTCCAATGGTTAGAAAAAAATTGTTCAGAGCCATCTATGGTATACAGGGCATTCAAGCAACGTTTCAGTTGCTGGGTATTTTTTTACAGGGACAAGTAGCGAGCCTGTCACCCAACACTGCTGCAGCGGGGATCGATCCCTGAGCCCCGTATTTCGAAACAGAGAATCAATCCATTGTTCTAAGACAGAGTAACAGTTTAAAAGAATTCAAAAACTCTTCTTCAAAACTGGACACCATCTAATATATAACCTAATATATAACTAATATATATATCAATATAATATATATCTAATATATAACCTAATATATAAATAAAATGGATGGCTAAGGCTAAACGACTCACCTACTAAATAGGAATACAAATATAACCATTATCGATGTGTCTCTATGCTTCATTTGACGTTAATTAGTTGTATCTTGCATTCGCATACTCACCCAAAGAATACAGCTTCGACTGTATGGCCAATGCTTATTATGCATTCAAGTTAAATTTAAAGTACTCTGGACATTAAAAACGTAAATATTTTCCTCAAGGACCCTTTTTAGATCTCCTCGTTCCTCAATTCCATGAATGTCATTCATGAAAATAAATGAACAAAAGTAATTATCTAAATTTCACACGGCTTTTAATTCGTAAAAATTCAAACAAATACAATGCGTTAATCACCAAATACAACTTCACTTTTAAAGGAAAGCTACACCTTATTATGCTATTTGAAGCCGCATTTTCTTTAACTGAGTTTTTGCTAATTCTTCACCCGATGGATCATTTCGGGTGAATCACTTCACCACCACCGTTGAAGCATTCGTTCCTGCTAATGGCAGAAGCATTCAGGTATCTACTTGTTTTAAATATATGTTTTAGATTTAAGGTTTAAACGAGGTAAACTATGTATATTTGTGCTTTTTATTCTGCGTCAACCATGGCGTGAATTTAATCTGAAAGATTTTTTTTCGAAATATTGTTCCGTCAAAAGTTACCAAGCGTTTGAAACATAATGTCTCCATGCAGATAGAATTAAAACGGAACGTTTATCTATCTGTGATTTACTTATATAGACCAATGGAAGTGGACCAAGACCAATGGATCTTCTTTTTTAAATTACATTCCTACTATTACCAAAAACTGCATAACTGCATAACATCATTTTTTTCATTAAATCTAAATTTCTTAGTTTTCCTACATTTTTAAAATATAATGTTCTACAAGTCAACAGTTAATAAATTGAAAAAAAATAATCAGATTTTATTTTCACTGTCCTTCGTACTTTGACTTTTGTTTGAATGTTTTAAACATTGAATGTTTAAATTGTTTTGTTGAATGAATAACGTGTCTTGATTATCAAACAGTTCATGATAACGAACTATAAGTAAAGAGCAACTCGGCTCAAAAGTGACCGAAATAAAATGGAATTTTGATACATCAAAAGAAAAATTTTTTTATGCTGATTTCAAATTTATAAGTTTCATCAAGTTTAACCTTGCCCATCAAAAGTTACGAGCCTGAGAAAAGTTGCCTTATTTTCGAAAAAAGAGAAAACATCCCCTAAAAGTCAGAGAATCTTAATGAAAGTCCACACATCAAATTCAGCATATAAGGGAACCCTGATATAGAGGTTTCAAGCTCCTGTCTCCAAAAATGTAAAGTTTTGTATTTTTTGCCAGAAGAAAGATCACGGATACGTGTTTATTTTACTTTTTTCTTGCCAGGGCTGATATTCTAGGACCACTGGATCATGTCGATCCAAAGGTCCTAGAATATCGCAAGAGGGCTCATTATAGTAGAAAAGTTCTAGTGCCCTTTTAAGCAACCAAAAAAAAATTGGAGGGCAACAGGGACCCCTCTCATTTCTTGTCAAAGTCACCAAATAAAAATTTTAAGATACCCATTTTGTTCAGTTAGTCGAAAAATCTAATAACTATGTCTTCGAGGATGACTTAATCTCCCGCAATCCCCGAGGGAAGTACTACAAGCTGTGAACTTTGCCCTTTGTTTACGTATAGTATTGGTTGTTGGGAAGCATATAGACGTTTTCAGGAGGGATTTTTCTGGTGTGGAGGGGGGGGGACAAGATTACGTTGGAGGATCTTTCCATGCAGGAATTTTTCATTGGGAAAGGAAATTTTCCATGAAGGGGGTGCCAGATTCCCCAGCATTATTTAAAAAATAATCAGAAATTAAATAAAAACAAGTTTTTTCAACTGAAAGTATGGGGCAACATTAAAACTTTAAACAAGCAGAAAATTTTACGTATATGAGGGTGTTCGCCCCCTCTTCAGTACCTCACTCTTTACGCTAAAGATTTTTTTATAACTTTAAGAAGAGCTATTTATTCTAACTAAACCCTTTGTGATTCAAGGGTTTCACAAAGCGAGGTTCAGAGCGAGGTATTGGCGAGGGGGCGAACCCCCCAATACACATAATAAAACTATACGAGTATAGAAGTTCGTTACGTAAGTTAATCGTAAATTAAGTATATTTATTACAAGTAAAAACGCTCTTAAATAAAAACAAGAGCTAAGAGCTCATATGGCACGAGCTCTAGCAAAATTCTAAGAATCAATAAATTGATTTAAAAGGAAAATCAGAGGCTTAATGCCAGTCAGAATTTAAATAAGAGCTCTGAGACACGAGGTCCTTCTAAATATCAAAATTCGTTAAGATCCGATCACCCACTCGTAAGTTAAAAGTACCCCATTTTTTCTAATTTTCCCTCTTCCTTCATCCCCTCAGATGGTCGAATCGGGGAAAAAGACTTTATCAAGTCAATTTGTGCAGGTCCCTGACACGCCTACCAATTTTCATCGTCCTAGCGATGAAAATCCCCCAAAGCTAAATAGCCCCACCCCCAAAGTGAGCGGATCCAGTCAAGTTACATCCAGTACGTGGATCCACGTATCTACGATATTTGCGTATTCTACCCACCAAGTTTCATCCTGATCTCTCCACTCTAAGCATTTCCCAAGATTTCCGGTTTTCCCCTCCAACTCCCCCCAATGTCACCGGATCTGGTCGGGATTTAAAATAACAGCTTTGAAGCACAAAATGCTTCTAAATATCAAATTTCATTAAGATCTGATCACCGGTTCGTAAGTTACAAATACCTCATTTTTTCCGAATTACCCCACTACCACCCATCCACCCTCCCCCCAACTCCCCCAAAGGAAGCGGATCTGGTCCGGCTATATCAGTCGCGTATCTTGGACTTGTGCTTAGTCTTCCCACCAAGTTTCATCCTGATCTCTCCACTCTAAGCGTTTTCCAAGATTTTCGCCTGTTTTTTTTTTTAAATAGGGAAGAAACACCCCTTAAAATTACAGGAATCTTAATGAAAATCACATCATCAGATTCAGCGTACTAAAAAATCCTACTGTAAAGGTTTCAAGCTCCTATATGCAAAATTGTGGGATTTTGATATTTTTGCTATTTTGTGGGATTATGAGATAGTCATTTTGTTCAGTATAGTTGAAAGATCAAATAATTAAGTCCTTAGGGGTAAAATGAGCCCCTAGAGTGCGTGGGGAAAGGCCTGTATGTTATGAAGTTTGCCCATTTTTTACGCAAAGTATTGGTTATTGGGATATATACAGACATTTTTGGTGGGGGGGGGGATTTTGTGCTTGGGGTGTATTTCCATAGGGCGGACCTTCTTTGGGGAGAGAACTTTCTGGGGGTGAATTTTCCAGGGGAAATTTTTCACAGGGGGAATTTGATAAAATTCGTATACGAAATTCTTTTTTACTGTCTTATATTCTCTTTGCCAAATCAAGTTTGCATGTGGAGATTTTCTGTGGGAATTATCTGGTGGTTATTTTCCGCGTGTTTTGGTTTCCGGAAAAAAATTCAACGAATGGGGTTATATCCAGAGTGATTGGGAAACTGATTAGAAATTAAAGTCGTTTTAGAAATAAAGTATGATAAGAAGAATTTTTCATGCTGAATCGTCTGCAAGACATTTTATGCGAGGGGGATTTTCAGTGAGGAGGGAACTATCTCGATGGAATTTGACGGAGGGGGTTTACTGTACGTTAGATGAAATTCTCCTGGAGGAGTTTCTCGTGAGGGGGTATATTTCATGGAGAGTGAGGCAGATTTACGGGTATTATTTGAGAAACAATCAGAAACTAAATAAATAAAACAAGAATTTTCAACTGAAAGTAAGGAGCAACATTAAAACTCAAACCGAACAGAAATTATTCTGTATATAAAGGATTTCCCCCTCTTGAATGCAACTATAGCGTAAAGAGCAAAGTATTGAGGAGAGGGCAATCCTTCAAAAACAATCCGCTCCTAAAAATCCCGCTCTTTACGCTACTCTTTGGATTTTATCCAAATTCCTTAATAACGACTCCTAAAACAAAAGGGTCATTTAATTAGACCATTAAGAACACTTTTTAAGCAACAAATAATAATTTAGCATGAAAAGCGAGGTGTTTAGGAAGGGGAAACAACCTTTATTTAGCAGAAAGGGATATAAGTTGTGGAATTTGCCCATATTGTTTACACATTGCATTAATAACATTAAGTATAATTACATTAAGTAACATTAGTATAAGTACTTTAAGTACTAACTAACAATTTAGCATGAAGAGCGAGGTGCTTAGGAGGGGAAACATCCTTCATATACCAGCCAGGCCTATAAATTATGAAATTTACCCATATTTGTTTGCACGTAGTATCAAACAGTTCGTGGTAACGAACTGTAAGTAAGGAGTGACCCGGCTCAATAGTAACTTAATCTCTAAAAAACAGAATTCTGGTACCAATAGATATATCAAAAAAATTGAAATGTATGCTGATTTTGAATATATAAGTTTCATCAAGTTTAGTCTTACCCATCAAAAGTTACGAGCCTGAGAAAATTTGCCCTATTTTCGAAAAAAAGGGGAAAACACCCCCTAAAAGTCATAGAATCGTAATGAAAATTACACCATTAGATTCATCAGAGAACCCTACTGTATCAAAGAACCCTACTGTAGAGGTTTCAAGCTCCTATCTACAAAAATGTGGAATTTTGTATTTTTTTTTTGTCAGAAGAAAGATCACAGATACGTTTTTATTTCTTTTTTTCTTTTTTTTCTTTTTTTCAGGGTGATCATATCGACCCAGTGGTCCTAGAATTTCGCAAGAGGGCTGATTAGAACGGAAATTCAAAGTTCTAGTGTCCTTTCTAAGTGAGCGAAAATTGAAGGCCAACTAGGCTCCCTCCCACGCTTATTTTTTCCCAAAGTCACCAGGTTTAAATTTTGAGATGGCCATCTGGTTCAGCATAGTTGAAAAATCTAACAACTATGTCTTTGAGGACAACTTAATCCTCCACAGTCCCCATGGGATGGGCTGCAATTTGTGAACTTAGCCCTTTCTTTACATATAGCATTGGTTATTGCGAAGTATAGTGACGTTTTCATAGTTTCCCCTGCTCTTTGAGTCCACTAATGGTATTTTGGGAATTTTCAGGTATTTTCGGTCCCTATATAACGGAAAGCTGTAAGTAGGCAAAATTGGTTTCTGAAACATATTTGAGGTGTTTTCTGACTGATTCACTAATATTTCCAGTAGCACATTTTAAGTGGAATAGTGTCTATAGTTTGAAATCGTAACCATTTGTTTTTGACTTCATATTATCATTTTATACCAGTTAACTTAGATTTCAAAATAACACTTCGCAAGGAATAAAATCTTCAATCAAAAGCCCTTAGTTAGTTGGGAGCTGCCAAAAGTTGGAGAGTTTTTTTCATAGATGTAGCATCACTTGAAATCTTACTGTGATAATTTCAAAAATACCCTCAATGAAAAGCCAAACACAGATTGATATCGTGCTTTATCTAAAGTTATTTCGTAGATTCACCTTTGGTTTTAACATATATTCCAGCGTCAGCTTGGATTAAGCTCTAACATTTTTGTTGTTACAGATGACTCCTAGATTAACTCTTTGAGCCCCTGGGCTGTTTGGATGGATTTTAAGATAAATTCAAGGGCCCCTGTTCTGCATAATTTTCAAAGTGAAGCCCCTTCTAGCCCACTATAGTCACTGAAGTCATAAATTCTAAGTTATAAGCTTGCTTTGCCTGCTTCCTTTTGAATTGTTTTCCTAATTTTGGAAAAGTGCGATACAGAAGATGTTTTTTTTTTTTGAGAAAAAATATGAATTTTCGATGATTTTTTTTTATTATTAACCACTCCGTCGCTTTGTTTTATTTTTGATTTGCTCTAAGAGTGATATAGACCTAGTGAGTTCTGAGGTAATCAAATAGGAGTTGTTTCTTCAGTTATCGGAGATGAGCTTTCTATGAATGCTGAAGCTTGAGATTATAACAATTGTCCACGTAGCCGATAGTCACACTTTTTGAATGCTGGGTTTCTAAATTCAGTTATTTCTAAGATACTTGCAATAAACCGCTGTTTCCACAGCATTTATCTCAATTAAAAATAGTTCATGTAACTCGTTTCTTATCAAAAAATAAAAATTAATTGGTTTAATTAATAAACATGCTATGCCAACAGACTTAATAATACAATAGATGGCTCTTCTTCCGTTTAAACAAAACCACAATTGCAATACTTTAGCTCTTGAAGGCCTGTTACATTAAAAAAAAACAAGTTTTTTTTAACTGAAAGTAAGGAGCGACATTAAAACTTAAAACGAACAAAAATCATTCCGTATATGAAAGGGACTGTCCCCTCTTCAAAGCCTTGTTCTTTACGCTAAAGTTTAACTCTTTCTCTCAACTCTACTTTTTAAAATAGTAAAAAACTTTAGCCTAAAGAGCGGGGCTCCTCCCCGTAAAGTAATGTAGCTCCTTACTTTCAGTTAAAAAAAACTTGTTGTTTATTTAATTTCTGAACGTTTTTGAATTAATGCAGGTTTTGATTTTGGCTCACCGTACATGAATAATTGAACCGAAATTCGCATATTAACCTTATTTTTTTGGCTTTCATGCTATTGTGTGTATCTTTTTAATTTTAGCTGATGAAAAATTATAAAGCTATTGAGCTTTTTGGTAAAAATGATCTCTCCATAGAAACATGAAGAGTCTATAATAACTATTCTCACGAACATAACATCAAAGCAAAAAATTTGGGCATGGTTTTAAACTACGAACAGTTTATAAATCATGCACTTCAATTAAGTTAATACAGTCACTCTGAAAATTGCACTACAAATGTAAAAAACGTTTCCATGCTAAAACCTATGTATTTCACTGTGGTAAGACCCATTAAACTTTCAATTGGTCTGTCTGGAATTAGAGTATAACCCAAAATAGGTTTCAGGAAATTGCTATCCTGTGACAAAACTAAACAAAACCTAAAAGGTAAAAAATGGAACTTAAACTCAATAATGTATAATGTGAAAAGTTCTCTGGAAAAATAAACTGTACTTTCTATGTACATAATGGTCCTCATAGTTTGTAATTTGGTTCATTGAACCTACATAATAATTTCTACATTAATCTTATAGTTCCAAGTCAATTTGCCACAAGCGACACTTTGTAAAAAATCTAATCGTTGCTTAACAAAAAAAAACAGAACATACCCTGGGATACCGTAAACATCAATTCAGAACAAGATACCATGGCTTTACACACGTATATTTTTTTTTGAAAATCTCACAATCGAAAAATGGGGTCCAACAATCACACGTTCAGGCAATAATTAATATAAGGACTTACATTAATATTACTTTGTATCCGATTTTCATTAATCATTCCTGAGTCAATTTGCTAAGTTGCATTTACTGATGCAAACCTAAAACCAGTATGGCTTGGAAAACTATTTGAAGCACCCATTGTTTTTCCATTTATGGGCATGTGGTGAACTTGAACAAAATCATAATTTATAATGCTTAGAGAATTTAAAGAAATGTATTTTACCTTAGAAAAATCTAAAAATTAAATTCAAATCATTGGGATTTTATGCTCAAACTTATTGTAAAAAATGTTGAGTAATATCAAAATGAATGTTTTCTCTGGCAAAATCTGAACAGGTAAAGTGACTTATAAAAGCAGTTGCGGCTTGTGAACTTATTAGTAATTCAAGAGCCAAAAAATAATTAAGCGAAAATGGGAACAAAGATACAATTACCGCATTTCTGACCGAGAAATCGTTGCTACTTATGTAAAATCGCAAATTTATGAACCCAGGCTATGTCAGTGGCTTCACACTAGCTAAGTAGGCTTGTCATATTGGTTTACTTAAAGCTCATCAAATTTAAATTTGTTCCTGATTAGTCGCTTGTACTTAGCTGACAAATTATAAATCATTTCATGTTCTTACGTTTGGTGTGTTCTTACGTTCGGTGCTTTTTCGGTGTGTTATCGGCTTACTGATTTTAAAAGCGAAATAACCCGCTGTCACAATACTGCATCAGTGTTTGACTGATAGCCTAACTTTAGAAAAAAATATTGAAAGAAATAAACTACTTAACAACTGGAAAAGTAGATTCAAAAAATATATGTGAGTATTATACGCTATAGGATTTTCTTTATATGTATTGGTAAGATTGTAGGTGAGGAACTTTGCTATCTTAAGAAGTAGGCTAGGTGAATGGACCCAGAGCCTAAGTTCATCCCTGGGAAGAGCTTTTGAAGTAGTTCAGTAATGTAAACTGCCCCAAATTTAGCCAGACCTCTTATAGATTTGGAAAAACTGTGTTCCAAAAGAATTGAGGCTTTGAAGTATAAATCTAGGCTAGCCTACAAGGCTACAGACACACTAGGCCTAGGGTAACAAAAGAGAAACTGATTTTGGATAACTTTGTAAATTTCCAGTTAAGGGACTTCATGCTATGTTGGAAAGTAAGTAGAGTTAGTGAATAAAGCTCAAGAGTGAATCCAAGGCATAAATTTTGGTAGATATAGGCCTAGAATATTTTACATTATATAGATAAAACCAAGGTGAACACACCATGCAATATATACTTTTATAATAATCCCAAATATACTAATCACTGCTGACTCAATTCCCATCCCACCCCCTATTGGACAAAATTTAAGCTTGCAAAAATTGAATATAGGCCTAGCATATTCATTGTCAAACAGTTTGTGATAATAAACTGTAGTAAGGAGTGATCCAGCTCAATAGTAAACAAAACTCTAAAAAACAGAATTTTGATCCTAAAAGATATATCAAAAGAATCAAATTTTAATGCTGATTTCAAATATATAAGTTTCATCAAGTTTAGTCTTACCCATCAAAAGTTACAAGCCTGAGAAAATTTGCATTTTTTTAGAAAATAGGAGGAAACATCCCCTAAAAGTCATAAAATCTTAACAAAAATCACACCATCAGATTCAGCATATCAGAGAACCCTACTGTAGAAGTTTCAAGCTCCTATCTACAAAAATGTGGAATTTTGTATTTTTTGCAGAAGGCAGATCATGGATGCATGTTTATTTGTTTTTTCGTGTTTTTTTCCCAGGGGTGATTGTATTGACCCAGTTGTCCTAGAATGTTGCGAGAGGGCTCATTCTAATGGAAATGAAAAGTTCTAGTACCCTTTTTAAGTGACCAAAAAATTGGAGGGCACCTAGGCCCCCTCCCACGCTAATTATTTTCCCAAAGTCAATGGATCAAAATTCTGAGATAGCCATTTTATTCAGCATAGTTCAAAAACCTTATAACTATGTCTTTGGGGACAACTTACTCCCCCACAGTCCCCATGGGAGGGGCTATAATTTACAAACTTTGACCAGTGCTTACATATAGTAATGCTTATTGGGAAGTGTACAGACGTTTTCAGGGGGATTTTTTAGTTGGGGGAGGGATTGACAAGAGGGAGATATGTTGGGGGAAATTTCCATCAAGGAATTTGTCATGGGGGAAGAAAATTTGGGGGAATATTGTCATGGGGGAAGAGGGCTCATTCTAATGGAAATGAAAAGTTCTAGTACCCTTTTTAAGTGACCAAAAAAATTGGAGGGCACCTAGGCCCCCTCCCACGCTAATTATTTTCCCAAAGTCAATGGAGGGGGCATTTGACCAAAATTATGAGAAAGCCATTTAGCCAAAAAAAAATGTGCAAATTTCGTTTTAATTATTCCTCTGTGGAGAGCCAAAATCAAAACATGCATTGATTCAAAAACATTCTGAAATTAAATAAAAAAAAACAAGTTTTTTTTAACTGAAAGTAAGGAGCAACATTAAAACTTAAAACGGACAGAAATTACTTCATATATGAAAGGGGCTGCTTCCTCATCAATGCCCCGCTGTTTACACTAAAGTTTTTTACTGTTTTAAAAAGAAAAATTGAGAGAAAGAGTCAAACTTTAGCATAAAGAGCAGGGCGTTGACCCTTTCATATACAAAGTAATATTTACAATAGAGTGACTTTTGTATTTTTGGTGCTTGTTTAGCACAGCCTGTGTTGACAGTGTCTATATAGGGTCAATGTTCCTATTACCTGAACAATTATTTTGGGTCATGAAACTATTGTTAATAGATGCATTTTGACTTTTTGAACATCTTTTCTCTCTTACAAAACTACCGCAAACTCACCATTGTGGAGTTATTATATATTTGCATATTAGGGGGTGGGAGCAGGTAAAGCATGGCATATATTAGATACAGCAATGGTTAGTTCATGTATTTAATATATGCTATGCTTTACCCCCACCCCCCTAATGTGCAAATATATAGCCCAAATTTATTTCTAAACTATTACAGATTTGTGATTCCAAATATCTGATCAACAAAAACAGAAATGATTGCAATTCTATATGTATAAATACAAGAATATTTGGGCTGGAATAACTCCATAATGGTGAGTTTGCAGTAGTTTTGCAAGAGAGAAAAGATGTTCCAAAAGTCAAAATGCATCTATTAACAATAGTTTCATGACCCAAGACAATTGTTCAGTTAATAGGAACATTGACCCTATATAGGCTGTGTTGTTTAGCATCATAGAAACAGAAAACAGCATTGCCTAATTTGTAAAATAATAAAATGGCATAATTATAAGACTTATAAACATGGATACCCAAGGGGCAGGGGGCTTACCTGGTCTAATTGGCACTTCCAATGCTGTATAATTGAGATTTCAAAACAAAAATATAAATGTATAAGGCAGTGTCACTCAGCCCCCCCCCCCCCCATATAGTGACCCATGTTTTGTAGATCTAAGTTTATTGATAGAGTAAGGTAGTTGAACAGCTAATCACAACTTCAACAGCTAAATAATTGTAAAATATCTATCATGCCACCTAAAAATTTGATAGTCTAACTGTTGAATCAGTTTAAATTTTCTAAATATTTTATCCATTGGTATCAGTGTTCAGTTGGGCCTGTTGATAAGGAAAGATGTTGAGAAAACAATTTTTACTTCATAATACACAGAAAAATTGAAAATAGTCATTCCTAAAAGCTTTTCACTTCATAGAAATTATGTCTTCAATGCCTCCATGAAAAAAATATTCCTCAAATTCCCCAAACTTGACAATTACTCAGAAAATGTTCCAGTTATCCTTATACTCCATGTGTCATGCGTTTTTTTCAACTTAAAACCCTGTAAATTGAAGCCACACTGGTGAAATTAAGAAATGAGAAAATGCATAGAAATGTATAATTTGGACTATATATTTGTGCATTTGAGGGCCTGGGGGTAAAGTAAAATGAGAGACTTTTAAAAATAATTAACTTCAATTTTTTTGCACATTATGAAGGAAGAATTATTTTCTGACTGACAAGAGATACTATTGACTCTGATTAATTTTACTTACAGTTACAGGAGCAGATAGACAGGGTCCCAGGTAGAAATATGGTGTTTTTACTAGGAGATTTGAATGCCCAGATTGTTAGAAATAGGGATAGATGGTAACCTAGCCTAGGCAAATTTGCTGTTGGAAAAGTAAAAAGTAATGGGAATAGACTTTTGTAATTTTGTAGGTATAACAATCAACTTATAACCAATATGTTGTTTGGTCATGAAATGGCCCATAAGTTTTTATGGTATTCATATGATGGTAAGAGCTGTTATTGATGTTAAAAGCAAAGATCACCATCTAGTAGTGTCTAGGGTTAATTTAACGCTGAAATTTTGGAAAGGTAACTACCTTCTGGGTAGTTATGATGTTGGTAGATTCCTGAATGAAAATTTGAGAGAAACTTTCCAGGAACAGCTGAATATTAAACTTGGGAGTTTAAAAGTTGACAATGTGGAAGATGGTTTAGAATAATTTTAGAAAAACCATTTTGTGAAATTATTGGTGGTGTCTTAAGGAAGGAAGTTATGACTGAAGCTAGAAATATTAGTGAAAAAGCATAATATTTACTAGAGAGGAGAAGGGGCTTGTACAAGACTTATCTGAGTGAGGGATCATATGAAAACAAAAGAAATGTAAAGAAAGTGGAGAAAGCATTAAAATATGTACTAAGGAGGTGTGAAGTGATGGCCATGGATAAAACTGCTGGGGATCTGGAAGATACTGCTAGTTGGCATAATAGTAAAATATTGCACAGGCAGGTTAACAAATAAAGAGGGAGTAGTCAATCTGGACTTGTCCATGTTAAAGATAGGAATGGGGCCACAATTAGTGATAAGGAAAGGGTTAAAGAGAGATGAAAGAACATTTTGAGAATGTACTAAACCAAGATAGGGTTGCAGGAAAAGATATAGAGGAACATGAAAAAGTTTGATACCTTGGATGTGAAGAAAGAATTGTTTTGTGAGGAAGAATTAGCAACAGTAAAAAAAGGATTAAACAATAATAAGGCTCCAGGTGGCTGATAGTGTTGTAAATGAGTTTCTTAGATAGGCCTATGGTGGCTCTGATGTTAGAAATAAGTTACTAAAGATTATGAATATGATTTTTGAAAAGGTGATAAGAGTGAGTGTGGTAATTATCAAGGCATTTGTCTGGTCTCTCTTGGTAGCAAATTACTTAGTAGTATGATACTTTTTAGATACTAAGTGATGCTGTAGACACAGTTTTAAGAGAAGAACAGTGCAGTTTTAGAAAAGGTATAGGATGTGTTGACCAAATTTTCATGCCTAGGTTAATAATTGAGAATGCCTGAGTTGTCAAACACATTTTGTCTTCAGTTTTATTGAATATGAGCAATTGTTTGATTCTGTTGATGGAAGAGGTTTAGCAAAGGTCCTATGCTTGTATGGTACAGTAGACAAATACATTAAAGTGATTTGTGCTATGTAAGAGAATAACACTGCTGCAGTTAAGTTAGGAAATGAGTTTAGCAGCTGTTTTTTTTTTTTTATTAAATCTGTAGTTTTATTATTGACTAGTCCACGGCAACTAGAAGCAAATGTATTGAGACATTCAATATATCAATGAGGTGTGAATATACTCAGTGCTATTGTGAGGTAGTCTACTGCAATGTGAAATGATTAGTTCAATCAATGTAACTAATTGATCTGGGCAATGTAGTTTAAATTGGGTCAATATTATTAAAAGATGGTCCATGAGGTTTTGCATTATTTTTTTTTTTAATAAATGTAGTCAGTATTGTAATTTCGTCAAATTTCCGGGGGTGGGGGAAGTTGGAGCAAATTTTGCCAAATCAAGTGAAAATGACTATGAAAAATGAGCTGTATAGTACCATAAAGGCAAATATATACTAAAGAAAACTGACCCGTTTCTCTTGATGCTTGAATTATGCAGGCTTATCCTAATTTTGACAAGATTTGAAGAAACTGAATTTCAGCTGGGGAGTGGGCAAATGGTGGTCTGGGGGGACTTGGGTTTGGAGGGGGTAGTTGTGTTCTATCCCCTTTATATGGATTATTTTGATTGACTTTGTCATTAGGAGCACTGGAAAGGCAATAGGAGACCAGAGAATCAAATGGGGAGGAAAAACTATCCTGGACTTAGATTATGATGATGATTTAAGCATCTTAGATGAAAGTGTGAGCAAAATTAATGAACTTTTAGAGCTTTTGCAAGTTTAGGGTTCTAGAATAGGTTTGAAAATTAATGTTGAGAAGACTAAGTCACTAAGACTAGGAATAAGTGAAGATGCAAATGTAACATTGGATAACAAAAAGATTGATCAGGCTGGCCACTTCACTTACCTTGGTAGTATTATTAGTAAAGACAGTGGGAGCAGTGAAGATGTTAGAAGTAGACTAGCCAAGGCTTGGGGTGTTTTTTTTTCATAGTTAAAAAAAGTTTGGAAGAATAGGAAGATAGTCTGCAAAACAAGATTAGAATGTTGGAAGCTACAGTGATGACAGTAGTTAAATATGACTCTGAAGTAGGGGCACTCCAAAAAGCAGATGAAGATTTGCTAGATGTTTTCCAGAGAAATTGTCTGCTGATTGTTCTGGTATTTGTCTGACTGACAATACTTCAAACAGTAGGCTGTATGAAAAATTAATTCAATCCTGCTTTCTAGGGCTATAATGAAAGAAATGTTGATTTGGCTAGGGCACATTCTGCAGATGAAGGATTGCAGAAAATTGTCCTTTTTGGCCAACCATCTAGGGCTGAACTGACTGCAGGTTGTCCTCATATGGGGTGGGAAGATGTCATAAAGAAAGATTTAAAGCAAATGGGAACTTCCTGGGATGGCGTAAAGAGGGAGGCTTTAAGTAGATTGGGATGGCGGAGGAGCATGCTTAGGTGTGTTGGCCTCAGGGGACTTGGAGCTATGGTGAGTCGTTAGTAGTTGCATGTTTGTTCATGATAAGCACTATCCAATTGTTGAGGGCCTAACTCTAGGCTTATAATCCAGATAAAGCCATGCCTTGGGTATTTTTTCGAAGTAATTATTTATTTTTGAATGATACTTTTTTACCCACACACTTAAACATATTTTAGTTGACATAAAACAAGGAATCAGGCATCACTTTCATGGATTTTATTTGTTAAAAAAAAAAAAAAAACGGAGTAAGCCATAGTCTTGTCTCATTACAAATTAACAGTAAATAAAACAATAAGCAACAATAGAGAAGAACTGAACCCTTGGTCATTGACTGACACCACAATTAAATGATAAACTCCTTAGGCTAAACTCATTACAAAAATATCCAGACACACCATAATGCACAAAGAGACACACTCATTAAACTCTTTTTAGGGGCAGTAAGTAAAACAAATCATACAAATGCCATAAATATTATGGTTCTATGTACTGTCCATCATAAAAAGAGGTTCCAATCAAATCTATCCCTTATTAATTACAAAGATGGTAGACTCAAACATCTTAGTCTATGCTCATAAGGCAAGCACTTCAAATAAGGAACAAATTTTGATACCCATTTTTGTACTTTTTCAATAAGCAGCGAATTAGATTTTCGTGTTGGATACCACACAGATGTGCAGTATTCAACTATTGGTCATGTCATTGTCTTGTACAGCATAGTAAAGCTTTGCTGGTTAAACCTTCGTTTGACAGCAAACTGTAATTAGCTTTATCTGATATAGCTAATACTTGTTTTTCAAACCACAATTGACCATCAAAAACAATACCAAGGTCCTTAATGAAGTCAAAAAAACATATTTTGTCTTCACCTATAGAATAGTGGTATGCTACTGCATTCACTAGATAATTCATCACATAGCATTTTCCCTCATTAAAACTCGTTGGATTTAAATTGCACCAATTAACCAACACATTTAAATTATCCTGTAGAAGAGCCACATCATCTGGGGAAGATATGCTCCTGTAAAGTTTTATATCCTCTTTAAACATTTTGGTTTTACTTTGTTGAATTATCTGTGGCAAATTGTTTATAAATATACAAAACAGAACTGATCCTAAGTAACTACCCCGAGGGACTCCACTCAGAACTCTATACTGGTTAGATAAGACTTTGCCAGCCTTAACATTCTATGACCCATCTGTTAGGTAATCTGTTATCCAAATCAGAGGTCTCGATCCAATGTCAAATGCCTTAAAAAAATCAACATAAAAACAATCAAAATTTTGACCTAAGTTGACTATTATTTGAAAATCGTTAATTACTGACATTAACTGAGTATTACAAGGCCTGTTTTTCCTAAAACCATGGTGTGCTTTATGCCACTGGTTTTTTTTTCAAAATAATTTTGGACCTGATCAACAGTTACTTTTTCCATAATCATAGAAAAAATTGAAGTGTTTGAAATAGGTCAATAATTACTGAAATCTTTATTTAAGGACTCAAAGTGGAATTTACCCTCAAAGAAATTAGTAGATTTATAAATAGCATAAAAAATGTGTCAAGTGATGTGAAAATTTTATCAACCTACTATTATATTGAATTAAAATCAAGTAGTTGTGGGCACCAAGCCATGACTAATTTTAGAAAAAGCCAAGACAGATAGTCCGATTGAGTAAGAGGCAAATCTAGCATAAGCCCTTATTAGGATAGCATAAAAATGATGTCAGTTCATTTGTTAATAGATAAATCTAGCTATCAAAATAGATGATATGTCTATATCTATTTAGGATTTGGCAAATAAACATTTGACCTTAATTTTGGGCTTTCAGTCTCTTTTGCATTAGCTCTAGCTATTGAAAATGCAATTCCCATTATTTCAGCAGGATTATATGCCATATCAAGGCCTTTTCCCAATCCTAAGAAATAGGTTTGTAAATCTTTAAACCTTATAAATCAGGACTGAGGACCGAGGCTCAAAACACTCCTTTTATCTCAAATAAGCATTCTATCTCTCGGAGTTTTGCTTTTATAACACAGAGGTTATAAGAGGTAATTAAAGATCAGCATCCTTTAGAGGGGGAAAGGGATTGATATAGGTACTTCAAATACCCTCCCAGGGGATCATTGACGCTCTAGATCCATCCATACGTATTTCATTCACATGACCCAACTATTTTTGGAGATAGACAGAAGCCCTTAATTGAGAATTTTAACAGATTTTTTGTTAAGAAAATGAACCTTCCATAAATATACCTAGGTACAGCACAAATGAAGCCCAAGGAAAGGATTTTGAGCCTCACACTATTGAAATTTTGGCTAATTTTCTAGCTAAAATATGAACCTCAGCACGGTTTCCAATCGGACTAATTGATGCCATCACATATTTCATTTGAAACCCTAAAATTGGCTTCAAATGTTTTTTGATAATAAAACTTAAACAGTATGTACTGTTCAATTCCCTATTCAATACTTTTTTCAACAATAATAATCACTTCTGTCACAATTGCACTCTAGTATATTTTTCATTGATTTTGGTTTTAGTCCACTTTCCTTTCTCTATATATTTGAAAACAAAATTCCGATGATTTTAAGCCATATTCATTGGTGTCAGTTCACAAATATGTATGGGAAGGGGATGTATTTTCAATATCTTATTCAAGACTATGGTTTAATGAGTAGACCACAGAGAAAGGAATTTTTCAAAATATACTTTAAGATATGATATACAATTTCAAAAAATGACTATCACAAGCCATGAAAAACCGAATTCGCATTTTGGAGTCATAAAACCATAAAAAAAAATCATAAAAATAGCGCAACAGCTAAAAAACTGGCTAAACAATGTCAAAAACAACAAAATCAGAAAGGCAAAGTCATTCATTAGTAAAAAAAAAATTAAGTAGCAAAATATCAGAAAGTTAAAAAGGTAAAAACTAAAACAAAACAAAAAAGAGTGAGATAAAGTTAGCGTTGAAAAGGTTTAAAAGAGAACATATAAACAAAGGGGAGGGAACAAAAGAATCAAACGAACATAAAACTTGGGTATAACCTGTACCAAAAAAAAAGGAAAACTAGAGGTGTATTTTTATCAGTAATGAAGTGGACAAAGGTTTTTTAATACCTGAAGGTTAAGCAACAGATGGAGGGCAAGATAGGAACAGGTTCAGACACAGTACATGGCAGGCGTGTCTGGATGGGGATTGTCTTTTGGGGAAAATGTTTTCTGTACAAAGGTTTATTATTGCATTTTTTTGCAAAACGGAGGCACAAAGTTCCTCTCCTGTGCTCAAGAGTTTCCAGCTTCGTCTTTTTTAGAAGGAGCAAGTATGGTACCTTAGCTTCTTTAAAAATTATTGTCAGGGCTCTTTTTTGAATGGATTCAATTTTTTTCTGATTCATCACTGGTGATGCCAGGATGCCAAACTGGACAAGCATATTCAAGATGTGGGCGGACTAAGGAAGTATAGATCCATAAAGAATGGGATGGAGGGATGCTAAATTTATTCAAGAGCTTAAGGAGAGACATGGACACGTTTGGTGTATGGGCAATATCTTTAACGTGGATATCCCTCTTTAAATTAGAGGAAATTGTAACCCCAAGTAATTTAAAGGAAGACACAGAAATATCTGGGGGGATAGGAGTGAGGTTTTAAGGAAACATATTGGCATTATCATGGATTTAGAGGGGTTTACTCTCATGTCCAAGACTGCAGCGTCATCTGCAATATCATTGAGGATACTCATAGGGCTACTTACTAAGTTTCAGTAAAAGGTTTTAACAATCATTAGGTTATCCAAAAATTTTCTTCTCTCGGGAAATTCCTTAGCAATGTTATTTATCATAACAGAAAAAAAAGAAGGGGTCCTAGGAGAGTACCTTAAGGTGCTCCATTGTGGACAGGGAGGGGACTGGAATAATGATTCTAATATTTGACAACCTGTGATCTATTTGATAAAAAGGAGGCAACCAATTTAACCAGGAAAGGATCAATATTGAAATCAGTTTCTTTGGTACCATCCCCTCCCCTCCAGTTGATGCCAACAGCCCTGGTGTTTTTTTTTTTTTTTAAATTTAGAACACTTTTTTCCAAACTTTTTACAATATTATAAGTTCAGACTAGGCACAATTATGAGGCTCAAATACTTTCTTTTGGTGTCATTTGCTCTGTAGAACTATTTTTGAGTCAGACAAAGTCTATCGAGGCTCATCAAAAGTCGGTGCCCTTTGGAGATTCAGAGGGTAGAGCTAAATTCTTCAAAAGAGTGTCTCAGGGTGTAATCTAGGCTCTGGACCTGTCCCTGCGAGTTTCATTCACTTTACTCTTATCACTTTCAAATATAGCAAACCAACTTATCTAAAATGTTAGTGAGAGTAAATATAACTGCTATTGCAAATCTTATGACACGAATTTGGCATATATCCTGGACATGGTTTTATGACATTGAGTAACCACAGACATTCTTAAATTATTATTTTTTTTAATTGTGCCATTTTCATATTTATCAATAGCTCAAAAAGCTCAAGTTCTTATTAAACCTTTGAGGCCTCTAATTTGGTAAAAATTTCTGAATGAGTTAAGGCTATCTAATGTTCCAAAATTTTACAAATTGCTGAAAGTTTTTTGGTTGTTTTTGAAATGCCTGGTAGTGCTTGTGTAGTTTTTTCTTTTACGTATTCGCAGTTTTTTCGTAGGGAGGAAGACACACTGTTAAATTTACCCTTCAGTCCCAGTTTTAAACAGTACCTTGCTAAATCCTTGAAGTTTTGTTTATCGTCTAATTCTATGTCCAAGAATTAAGGTGGTTAGGGGGGGTTAGATGTAAAGACTAGGATTCAATTGTCATAGTAGCAACTAATATGCTTCAAAAGTTTGTTGAATTTGTAAATTGTTCTACTCAAATCATTCCATTTATGTTTTCAAAATTTATAGTCAAAGAAGAATAGACTTGAACCAAAATTGAGGGAATTTTTTTCCTAATTAAGGCAAGTCTTCTTTCTCCTGTTTTCATTAACTTACTTAATTTGCACTTTGGAACAAATTAAGATCCATCTTGATATGATAATTGTTCTATACTTAATGATGTGAATGATTAACCATCAAATGCATCCCACTGGTACTTCCAGGGAACAGCATTCCATTTGACATCTAATAAGTTCTTGAAAACTTCATCATCGAGTGATGAGACTGTTGTATTTGAGAGACAGTTCCAGTGGTTTACTACATGGTAGAAGAAAAACTCTTGTCAGTGTCGAGTTTTGACAGATGGCTTGAACAGCTTCTTTGAATTTTCCCTCCTGTCAATGCCATTATTTTTGGAAACTGATAAATGAATGGGGGGGGGGGTCTTATGAAGTAAGCTTATATGTCATAAGCATATCAGGTCTTAGTCAGTGGTAAACCAGTGTAGATAATTTTGGTTCCTTCAAACGTTCATCATAAGGCTTGTCTCTCATCTTAGATACTGCCTTCCCTGTATCCCGGTGATGCTCTGCAAATTCCAAAATCAAGCTCTGGCCTGACAAGGGCCTTGTACAACCTCACAAAAACAGAGGGAGAGCTACTGGATATAGTTTTTTTTTTTTAAAGTGCTGGGACAGAGTTTGCATGAGACACAGTCTTCTTGCAGTTTAAATGGAATTTGCACTGGCTGTCAACAACAATTGCAAGATCCCTTTCTCCATCCACATTTTGCAGCTCTTGGATGTTATTTACAGCTGGATTGGCCATAGTATACTTGAAACCTGGGTTGGACTTGCCAAAATGAATAACGCCACATTTGTCAATATTAAAGCTCATGTGCCATGTTGTTGCCCAGTTTTGAATATGATCAAGGCCTGCTTGTAATGACTCATGGTTAACTGCACCAAACAACTTTGACTTGTCAGCATAGAGAGTTAGATGACTTGTAGTTAATTGAAAAATATGATTTATATAGATATTGAAAAGGGTAGGTCCTAAGACACTACCCTGTGGGACACCACTGGTGACTTACACATCTTTCAGAGAGGATTGATTCTCCTTCATTAGTAAAAAGCCTCACTCTCTACGTTTGATATGTAAGAAAAGCATTGTAATATTTTTAGAAATTGGCATAGGGATGCAATGTGGAATGCCGTTAATCAGGAAGCAAATTTGGATACTCAATGAATAAAAATTTTCAAAATTTAAAGAAGTATGAGTTTTTTTTATTATGGCTTTTAGTTCAGAAGAAGACGTAAATTCTACTCCTATGCTAGTGGGGCCCCAAGAAAAGTTTCGTGAGCCTCTCACCTTTGCTAAGTTCTTATTTAAAATATTTAAAAAATTTGGTAAAGATGTATCTTAAGGCTATAGAAAGAATCTCAATTTGGCAGAAAAAAAAAAACAATCAAATTGTACTAGTTGTTTTTTCTTAGCCAAGAGTCAAAGGAAAGAAGAATCAACCCAAAATTTGTTCAAAAAAAGTGTTTTACCAAAGTTAAGATAGGTAGACTAATATAGACCTATCTTCTGTACAGCTTTATAAGATGTACATATAGAAGCCAAAGAATAGGCTACCTTACCAAGGCTTAATTTAGACTCTAGATTTGCTCCTGGAATTTTTGTTTCCCTAAATCAAAAGGAGTAATCTATGGCTTTCCAGACAGACCTTTAATTTATGGGATCAGCTGAAATATCAGTTTGAGAATATCTTTGGAAGTTTCATATACTTAGCTCAACAATTTTTTTTTGTAAAATCAAAGAAATGTTTTCCAGACCTATCAGACTTTCTAAAATAACAAAAAGGTCCATTATCTAGAATTTTACCTATTAACTTTCATTACCTAGTTAAAATAGTTTGAAGTTGTAATTCAAACTATGCTGTATAGGAGGATAAATCTAGCTGGGGATATTTGATTTTGACCATAGGTGCATAAACATTGATGTTGCTATATCACTCCATTCATAAAGATATTATTAACGCTTAGGTTTAGCTTTCACTAATTTAAGCCAGTTAGGTCTTTTTTATAGAATGTTTCAGCCAATCTTAAAATCTGATTGGCTCAAATCAGTGCTATCTGTATGTCGGTAATAGTAAACATCATTGTCAGTTGGCCATGACAGGGATTATTAAAATTGATGCTATTTTAAGGCTCCAGGAAAAAAAAAGTCACTTCGCTTGGCAATGCCCATCAATCTTTGAAAACTGCTTAATTTCCCGTTAGGTTGAATTTTGCCAACAACTACAAATCTACTATCCCAAATGACCAAAGTCTCTCCTTCGTCATGAAATAGAGCCTCTTTCAAGATAATTTAATCTGTTCCTGTTTTGGTTGGGTCAAAAAGGCGAGATGCTTGCATTCTTCTAAAAGGCTGGTATTGCAAGAGAAGAGGAGAGTGGTTCTGAGGGGGGCGAGGGACTAGTTTTAATCCAATACAGATTGACATCCATGCATTATTCCAGTTCAAAAAGGTCAGCATTTCTGCTAAAACACTGGCGGAGAGAGCACGAGGAGGGTGTGTTCAAGGGGCCATGGATACTTTTTGTGTTTCAGATCATACAGATTGAAAATTTTTGCATGTTTTCAATTTAAGCAGGGTGTGGCACCCTTATTTTTCTGCTAAAAGCTGGAGATTGGAGAGACAGGGAGCGTTTGAGGGTTTACAGGTCCATTATAGTCCTTCATTCATACAGTTTAAAATTGTGTGCACTATTCTGATCAAACAGAGTACTATATGCTTTCGCTTCTACAGGAAATCTTGCAACAGGAAAGGCATAATATGTTGCATGGGAAATGTGTCCATTTTATCCTTCCATTGATATGAATTATAATTCTTCATGATGCTGCTGAAAAAGGACAACTTGCCCTCCATCTCTACAAAATGAATGGCAGGAAAAGGTGGCATTTGAGTATATATGGCCCTAAAGTTTGCCTCGAATTACACTGATTTTAAAATCCTTTTATGATTCTGACATACTAGAAAGATGGCATACCGTTTTTATATTTGAAAGCGGGTGGAGGAGTGAGAGGGTTTTTGGTAGGGCATGGCCCAGACTTGGTTCGTTCAGTCAAGCACTTAGAAAGTCCCTTCATGATATTGTTAAAACAAAGTGTAACACATATACCTTTTTGCTAGCTGGAGCAGGACAGCACTGAAAGGCCCCTTGTCTACTTCTGTTTGCCAATTATTTGAATTGAACATTCTTGTTTAATTTTGTTAAACAAAGGCCAACGTGTCAATATTTCTCTCAAGAAATCTGTAATTGGATGGACAAGGGCACAGCTTATGCTTTCAGTAATAGAGGTTGATAGTTCTTATATGATTCTGCTTCAAACGAGGTGCAACTCTATCTTTCTGAAAAGACAAGGAAACAGTTTGGAGGGAGCAAGGGGAAGAGGTATTGGAGGGCCCGTGGGCCCACTTTGTGGTTTCTGATTATAATGACTGAAAATTCTTACATTATATTGATTCAAGCAAGGTGCAGCGTTCCTATCGATAATTTTTGCATGATTTTACTTCAAACAAGATGCAACCTTTGAACCTTTCTGCTAAAAAGTTAGCCATATGGTGGAAACTGGGAGGGGTTTGCTACCAGCCCTTTTTGGCTCTTCAGTCATGCCAATTGGAAATCTTTGCATAGTTCTTTTCTAAAAAGGTGCAACGTGCTTGCCTTTTTGCCTAAAAGTTGTGGGATAGGGAGGTGGGTGAGGATCACAGAATGTTTACCTCCTTCCTACTCTTGTAAGAGCAGGCAAGAGTTCTTGTAAGCTCGTTTGGTTGCACGAAACAGAACTTTCCAATTTAAAGCAGACATATTGATTGAAAAAATTAACCTTGATGAAACGACTTCAAATAGCCTTACATGGACTATAAAACTACTTATACTCACAGACCTTCCAAAATGTAATGTAATATCTATCAGTCTGGCCAGAGGTCTACACATTCTCTAATAACCACAGGGTAAAATTGCTTGCAGGAAAAAAGGGGAAAACCCGAGTGTTGCTATTGAAGTGCAATGACCACACTTATATGAAATTTAAGTGTGGTTACTTAAATTTCATACTTATGTTGCTAATACTAAAATACACTTATATTAAAATAAAATATAGTGTGTATTTGTTTTTTAATGACAGTTGAATGATTTTTGTACATTTTATTTTCAACTATTCTATAATTTTTGTATATCTAAAAACTATTAGTGATATTTTTACTGAAAGGCTTGTTATTACTATTATTATTGGGGGAAATCTGAATTGAGGCTCAGACCACAAAGCCTCTCCCCTTCCCCTAGAAAATAAAAAAGTATCAAAAAGTTCCTGGGTTATTGGTGCCCTCTTGGGCATGGATATTCGAGATAAACCTGGCCTATCTTTTTCTTTGTATGAGAGCATTTCTTGGTATTGTCAAGATTACACCATTCTTTTTCCCCAGCCTGAGAACCCCAGCCATCAGCTTTGGACTGGCTTTGAGAGGCAATATTCTTCCCTTAAAAGAGGGAGGATATTTACCCACCACTTGCCAGCCATCAGCAGCAAGCTGGAGATGATTGTGAGAACCAGTACTAAAAAGACAATTTTTTTCTGTCACCTCAGATTGCTTCTCTAGGGATTTTTCCCTGTGTCATGATTTGTGCTTTATGTCCAGGAAGACTGGTCTCTGGGCATAATTTTTTGCAGCCATTACTGGCTTCAGTCTATCAAATCTTGGCTGTATATTTCACAAAATACCCTGTCTCATTGTCAGACACTGGCTAGGACAGCCAGTGGCTAGACAGTGACTGAAATTAGCTGTATTTAGCCCTTTTTCGTGCCTATTAATCTCAGGCGTATCACAAGAAGGTGTCCGCTGCTAACACAGAAAGGCTTGTTACTGTGCCAGTTCCCTTAAGAGGATAGGATCAGCCTTACTCAGGGTATGACCTTACTCTTACATTTTTTTTTTATAAACCAAATATTTACAACAAACAAAGACTCACAAACAATACTCTTCTGGGCTGCCCAAGAGCGTGACTCACGACTGTCTAAAGGGGCAATCCAGTGTACTTTGAAGAGCAATTAACCCTCATCCAAAATTGAATGTAATCAAAGTTCCACTTATCAACCTATCAACTAACAGTAGAGCCGTCCAAATACGTACAACTGTAACTACTTTTAAAATTGTGTTTCCTTTTTGGGGGTGGCTTGGGAAATAAATGAACGATCATTTAAGTAAATTATCGTACATTTGCATAAATTGCAATTGCTTGATAAATTCCATTGACCCATAATCAGCATCTAAAGTATCTTGAGCTTTTTTTTGTCTGTATACTTTTTTTTTAAATTATGTGCTTGTATTTTCTTCTATTTTATTAGTGTACATATACATGCTATTTCATTAGGACAAACAACTCAGATTCATCAGACTTTCGAGCACAAAGTTTGTCAGCTGTTGACATGGAAAGGATCCTCCAAGGTAATCCATTCTGAGTTTTATTATTTTTGCACATACATAACATAACTTTAGATGCATAACGTTAATGAATAATAGAAACCTTAAATTTTCGGCACAGGCCTGATGGCCTTTTTTGGCCCCTCTCCCTGCATATATTCCTGCTTCACAAACCACCCTGTTTACAAAATGAAGGGTTGTTTCTAGGTGGACATAAGGTGGGTAAGGATTAAAAAAATGACAGGTCATTTTTGGTTGACAACGAGGCCAACCATTTTGAGTTTAAGAAGTTCCCAATAAGTAAAATATAAATTGTTAAGGATTTTCTCTTGCCTAAACCCAAAGATATGGCGGAAAATTTCTCCACTGCGATGTACCCGTCCCCAGGCAATTCGTGGCATAAAACGTGTTTTTTTTCATGTTTCGTCCCTTTTCTTTCAAAGGGCTGTGCCTGTGTTCACCTAGTGTCCTTCCTAGTTTGTTTTGTGCATGCACAGCTTGCCAAGAAGTGGTCTGGCCCACGAACATGCACCCGCTTTTCAAGTTCGATGGCTCTGAGGGTAACTGTCCAATTTATTGACATTCTAGCTTCCCAAGAAATGCTTGTTGTTTTATTTTTTCGAAAAGAAATGTGAGTAAATAAACGAAGGTTGGAGTTTGAAATATTCTAAAAATTTTGTGTTGGGGATAGAGGCAAGTGGTTGTTAATATTTATAAATATGGCTCGATTTCAAATGTTGAAGCATGCTTGATATTATGCCTCTGGGATAGAGACAAATTTTGATTTTTTACATTGATAAATATGGCTCCATATCAAATCTTGAAATAAACGCCGAAAAAAAAACTCTTTTAATTTCCGTTTTATTATAAAAGGAATTTGTGCATACGATAATGAAACCAACATAGACATTTAATTTAGAAGCGAAAGCATATTAGTTTTATTGGATTTTTTTTGTCTTTCTTTGTGATGTTTCACCGTGCATAGAAATAATTTGGTGCAAAGGCAAGTAAAAGGAAAGCATCTTATCTTGATTGGAATGGTTAGGATGTGTAAATCTGTGGTATCAACAAAGGTCCAAATGTAATACCAATGTGGGATGTTTTTTTTTTTATAAGGATTGTAGTTTTAAGCTCTTTGATACCTGTAATCGATTTCTTTTGATCTGATTACAAAATTTAAGCTATTTCGTTAGATGGGTTGAAATCACAAGGGATTGGACATTTCTCATATAAATTCTAAAACTGAATCCAATGGTGTGGTTTTCATTAAGATCACTTGATTTCTTTTTTTTTTGGGGGGGGGGGGGGTGTTTTCCTCTTTTTTTTCAAAAACCAGGCATGGCTTGTAGCTTTAAATGAGTTACATTAAATATAACCAATTTTTGTATGTTTGGAATCAGCATAAATAGCCATTTCTTTTAACCGCTATCAAAATTCATCTTTTTTAAAGTTTTAATAAGTCAAGTGGTTTATTACTTACAGTTTGTTACCACGAACTTTTTGACAAATTCCTCAATAGACAATAAATCCACACGATATCACATCCATGGAAGAAGTCAATGTGATTACGCAAAATATTTGTGTTGTTCGCCATCACCACAGACGATAAGTTTAAGCACTAATTCAAATAGGAATATCAGAGTTTTCGGTTGCAACGCAACACTGAAGCACGGTATCCTGCAATACGGAGCATTTCTGAAAAATACCTTACCGCTTTTCCATCATCATGCCAAGGTTTCTGCGTGATTTTGAAAAAACCAAAGAAACTGTTTGAAAATCAGTGAACGCGGATAGAATCACAAGTTGATCCATCAGGCTTATTTTTTTCCATCTTTAATTTCTGAATTTATTAGTGATTAATCATACTTGATACTTACCGAATTCTACGTTTATTTACTTTGTTGAATTTGGATAAGAAAATGACTTCAAGTTTATTCTCTTAACCAACAGGTTTTTTTTTGAATTGATAAGTATTTTGTACTAACAGAAAAAAATGGAGGTTAGGGTACAATATAGGTACCAGTATGCTAAAAAATCGAAAGGAAGAGGGGGTATTCACGGTGCCCTTGGACCCTTTTTGCTACCAGTCATAATGATTAAAAATTATCGCTTGATTCCAATTCAAACAAGGTGGAACAGGTCTATGTCAGAGGATTCTACTGTAGAGGTCTATTAGGGTTTCGAGCTCTTATCTGCAAAATGTGGAATTTTGCATTTTGATTAGAAGAAAAATCGCGGATGAGTATTTATTGACCATTTTTTCCCTCAGCGATGATCGCATTGAACAAGTGGCCTTAGAAGATCGGAGGGATCATTCGAACGGAAACTAAAAGTTCTATGCCCTTTTTGACTTACCCAAAAAGTTGGAGGGCAACCAGTCCTGCTCTCATGCTTCCTTCCTTCCCAAAGACACCCGATTTAAATTTTAAGATAGGCATTTGATTCAGTATGATTGACAAATCCAATAACTATGCTTCTGGGGTTGATATGTCCCTCACAGCCCCCGGGGAAGGGCTGTAAGTCATGCAATTTACCCGTCGTTTAAATATAGTATTTGTTTTTGGGAAGTATACGGATATTTGGGGGGGGGGAATTTTCCAAGAATAGAATATTCAGCGCGGAGGAAAGTTTCCAGGGGAATTTTTACATGGGCGGGGGAATTCCCTGGCATGATGTGAAAAATGTTCAGAATTAAATATAAGAAAAAGTTTTTTTTCAATTAAAAGTAAAGAGAAATAGTAAAATTTAAAACGAACAGAAATTATTCCGTATATGAGGGTTGCTGCACCTTCCTCGTTCCTCTGTCTTATACGCTAAAGTCTGAATTTTCGCCATAAATCTTTAAGAAATATTGCTCAAACACAAGGTGTTGAATTTGAACGGAAATTATTTTTAAACAGCTGTAAGACTTTAGCGTAAAGAGTGAGGGATAAGGAAGGAGCAATCCTTCTCGTATACGGAATAATTTCTGCTCGTTTCAAGTTTTAATTTTGCACCTTAATTTCAGTTGAAAAAAACTTGTCTTTTTTTTGTATAAAGCCACCATCGAACCTCTTAAAATCCTTGTGTAATGCGTTCTAGTGAGTAAAACATGATAAAATAACGTTGTCTTGAGGAATTTCTGGTAATTTTGACAAATGCGGAAACTGTGAATATTATTTTCTTCTTAAATTTTGTCTATAATTGATAAGTTTTTCCCCGATAGTCCAACATTATTGATTTTAAGTTGAAATCGTCACCCTGTAGCTACAAGTTAACCTTGTTAGACATCCCAATGATATCAGTCGTGGAATAAGTATCTGTATTCCATTTATTCAAATTTGGATCTTTTTCTTCTAAAAACTCAGGGCCTCCTGATAGCCAGCTAACTTCAGTGTGCAGAATTAACCAAGCCTCGCTGTTTTGCTTTGTATACCTAGGCAATTCACCGATAGTTCGTAGAATTAACAGAAATGGGAACTTTCTGGGAGGGTGTAAAGAGGAAATCGTCGAATATATTGAGATGGAAGAGGAGTGTGCATAGCTGTGTTGGCCTTGGGTGGCTTGATGATTTTTTAGTTGTTGTAGTAGTATTTATAACATATTGTAAAGGCGGGTGCAATCTAGCACATATATTTGTTGCTGCTACTTGCTGTCTGTGAATCGCGCAGTGAATGACCAGTATCTGAGGCAGTTGTCGCTTTAAGTGAGCCTTAAAATCACAAGCATGACCCGCCATAGATGGGTCACTATCAGTCACAACAGAAGCATTGTACTTCCATGGAATTGCTTTGTAAGAAAAAAACATTCCACGACCTGCAAAATCGATTCTCTTCTGGTATCTTTCTCTAAATATGTAGCAAAAAGCAGTTATTGGCACATAGCTTCATATTTTTCATATATTTTCGAATATATTTCCTACATATTTTTGAACATCAAAATGACCCTGAAAGACGTGTATATTTGAAATCATCTTGTGCGAACTTGTCCACCCTTATTGCCTTGCTTTCTTGCAGTTTTTCATCTTACACAAACATGTTTCGGCTTATAAACTTGTTGAAGTTTTTAAGGTTCCTCTTGTAAGTTTAGAAACCACCAAGTTGGTAAAAATAGCACAACTTATATAGTTTCTTGAAAGTTTCACACAAGAACATTTATCATTTAAAAAAGGGTTTATTTTAGATCTCGTCGACCCCCCAAAATCAATCTTCATTTATTTCGACCCCTAGAAAACCGGTGAAGGTCGATATCGTCCGTTTTGGCAATCCCTTATGTACAGGATTTGAGAATGAAAGTTGCATCATCCCTTTCTTTCCTTATGCTCTGCCAAATTTTGGGTAGAAAGATAGATATTTTGCACCTTGTTCAAATAGGAAAGTGCGATCTTTTTCCATCTGTATGATTTGAGATGCAAAACGGGTCCATGGTCTCTCCAAGGTCATTCACCACTCTTCCCACTAACTTTTTTGCAGAGTGTAAGCATAGAAGAATTTTGATGTACAGGATTGGAGACAGATAGTGGGTCCTTGCCTCTTGCATGACTTCCCACCATTGACTTTTCATGAGTAACGCTGGCATTTTTTTTTTTTACCTGTCGGCTTGAATTTTGTTATCCAAGCACCTTGGGTCAATCAGACATGAGATGATAAGTTCTGAGGCATGCTCCCCTTCTCTAATCTTTTTACGAAAGTGCTCAGATCCACATGAAACTTATGGGGTAATTAATTTAGGCCAAAAGGACAGAGCGGAAGGATTTTTTTGTGAGTTTTTAGACTGTTGGCCCCTACAGTCCATGTGCCAAAACTGTGCTCACATTTAAAAACTGAAAACATAGATGTCAGACATAGAGAATAGGGTGCATTGAGAAGAAACATCTTATACTTTAACGGGTCCATTCGAGGGTTCACAACTGCAAGTTTTCATCATGGCGAAGAAATGAAACCAATTGTTTGACAGATTTTATTTGGCTTTATTTCACTTATTCATTAATTATCTAAGGACTATCGCAAATAGATTACGTATGGTATATTATCTCATTTGGAAAGAGATAAGCTCAACAATAATTTGACTGTCTGAAAAAAAGATACATTTTACCTCCGTATTTGAAGCAGCCCCCCCCCTCTCCTCTATTACTTCAATAAAAATTTTAAATTTATAGTGAAGAAAGATTGCAGCACTTATTTAAGTCATAAGACTATTAAAGCACATCCAGAAAACATCAGACAAATTTATATTGCTTATAATTACATGATTAAGTGGCAAGGCTATTGACATACTCTTAGCTGCACAATCTCTAAGAATACTAAATAATAATAATACAAAAAAACAAGGATCGTTTATGTCAAAAAATGACAAAAACTTTTTCTGTGTTATTTCTTCTATGGATATAGTCAAACTGGTCTTTGAATTTTTTAAGATCTATGTCTTGCACATTTAAATGTGCAAATTCCGAGAATGCTCCTTAAAACAAGGATTAAATTTTATATATATATATATATATATATATATATATATATATATATATATATATATATATATATATATATATATATATATATATATATATATATATATATATATATATATATATATATATATATATATATATATATATATATATATATATATATATATATATATATATATATATATATATATGTATATATATATATATATATATATATGTATATATATATATATATATATATATATATATATATATATATATATATACATGTATATGTATATATATTTTTCTTTTTTTTAGATTGTTTTTCCGATTTAAATGCGAAAGGCTTGCTTGATAAAGATCAAGCTGGACATTTATACATGAATACAAAAAACTTCGAAGAAATTAAGAAAGCTTTTGAAAAAGATGACAAAGATTCTAAGAAAAAACAAAAGAAGAAAGAAAAGAAAAGGCGACAGAAAGCAAAGAAAAAAGAGCAAGAAAACGATAACGATAACATAAAAAAGTAAGTTGAATATTTGTTTTATTTTGCCATAATAAATTTTAGGTAAGTAACTATTCTATGTCGTATTAAAAAAAAAAACTTTTTAAGAGAGAAGAAACATTGGGTGTCGAATTTGATTTTTCAAAAAGCTTGTTTTTAATTATATATAAATGTATTAGAGATACTTAATTGCGTGGCCCCCAATTATCCCACACTAGGTTTTGAAAAGCGTTTGGTTTTGGGAATTTTAGAGAAATATACCCTTTTTCTCTATTTTCTTTGAAAAAACAATAAAATGACCCCCCCCTCTCCTTTGTATTTTGAAAATATATTTTTCCCCTCATCCCTTGTAATCGATTGCCGCTAATCCTTTACCTAATTTTGTAACCGTTCATTTCACTGTGCTAGGGTGCTTATGCACTAAGTAACATTGTTTCCCCTCAATGTTTTATATACTGTAATCATGTCAAGAAATTACACCATAAAAAGCATTGAACAAGTTCCAATATTAACTTACTTTGTTTCCCCCCATCCTATGCGTATTGGCCATATCTAGGATCTAAAAACCACTAAGCGCGAATGTATAACTCTTTCAATTAGTATCTTCACTGTTTCAGTTTTTGTTAAACGGTATGTCTTTTTTTTGGAAATCAGGCAAAAAAGAGATATCAGGAAAAATAAGAAAATCAGAGATATCAGGTAAAATTAGGAGATTTTTTGGAGAATTATTGTGTCTTTTTTGGACGTTTTGATTGCTCTGATTGAAATATATGTCAATTTGTTTACCCAATGCCATGGGGGGGTGCTAGGTTGCTACAGATTAAAAAGGGATGGGAGGGAGTTGGCTGCCCTCTATTCACATTCAGCAGGGGTAGATCCGGGGGGACCCTGGCCCCCCAAGATATTCCTGGTAAATTATTGGATCCCTTGTCACATTGGGCCAACCCCCAAGATTTTGCTCTAGATACACCTTTGACATTCAGCTCTTTAAAAAGTCACCAAGTTATCGTTTCCCGATCGATTGAGTCCCTTCTAAAGTCTTTAGAACCATTCTTTGTATGCGAAGTTACCGGAAACAAATAAATAGGGGGCACTATTGTGTTGAAGCGGATTAAATGAAGAAGTGTTTTATTTTATATTAGAACTAAAAGCTGATATTAAATTAAAATAATGAAAAACTATCCTGAGTGCGTCAAGTGCTCGCAAAACAAGGAGACCTATAAACGCGACTGTTCAGAATATTGGGTGTAGGATCCTTGTGTTGTAAAAGCTAGAAACAGATAACGATATATATAAACACTACATTTCTTAAGGGTTCGATTTATTTAGGAAGACACTAACCAACCGTATATATATTCTCCCCTTTTTTTCTGTCTCCTTAGAATCTGCGTTAACTTCCATGCCGTTCTTAAATTTTTTTGATACGACCATGAGTTGTCTTATTAACCAAACCTAGAGGGTAACCGTTGCAAAACTAAGTATCTCCATTAGGCATCAAATCAGAATTCATGAAAAATAGAAAAACAAGTTGGCCTACTGAGGATTCGTCCACTAAAGAAATGACAACCCCTCTTTTCACTAACAAACGATGGCGTAAATCCAAACTTTATAACGGTTACATAGATTTATTTTTAATTGAAAACTATATGTAATCAAAGGTAACTTTGGTTCACATTTAGCAACCAAAGCAAGAAAATATGGAAGCGTGTTTAAAGTTTTCAATTCTAATATAAATTTATGTCTATTGTTAAGTTTATATACGTGTTCCACTTAAAGCAGTCAAATTTTTAAGCCATGTTCTCAAATTACAAAATGTCATCCACTCATAAGTTTCAAAGGCTCAATGGGTTCTAAAAACATATTAGCTAATAATGGGGATACCAGAAGAACATATTGACAGTCTCTATCATTCTAATCAAACCTCCTCAGTTCTTGGATTTCAACCACCTTTTTCGTAGCCAAGTTTTTCTCCTTTTTTTTCCCAAAATTTGTAGAAAAGGACAATGTCATAACTGACTAAGACAGAATTATTGGGAATACTAAAATCGTTCAACCCGCTTGCAAACAAAGTGGTTGTACAGCTATGGAAGCTCCTCCTCCATCATAATTTATTCAAGACCTCCCTCTTTCCACTCTCTCAAGAAGTTTCCATTTTTCTTCAGTCTGTCTATGCGACATCCTCTCAACCCATTCAGGGAAGACCTGCTTTTCGTTTGGTACTAGACGGTTGGTGGACAAGGGTGATCTTTCCTTCACATCCAAAGTGTCAAACACTTTTTTATTCTTTTTGTGATTTTTTCCTGCAACACTATCATGGTTTAGTGCATTCTCAATATGTTCTACCCATCTCTTTTCCTCTTTCCTTGTCATAATTGTGGTCTCGTCTCTATCTTTAACTGGGACAAGTTCACATTGACTATTCCCTCTCGATTTCTTAACATACCAGTACAATACTTCACTGTTAAGCCGCCTGACTGCACCTTGTAGATCTTCATTGATTTTATTATTGCTCCACTTCGCACCTCCTTAATTTATATTTTAATTTTTTCTCCACTTTTTTTTACATTCCTCTTATTTTTAGATAACCTGCCATTCAAATAATTCTTTTACAAGCCCCCCTCCTCCTCGCGTAAAAATAAAGCACTTTCACTAACATTCTTAGGTGCGTTTCTAACTTTCTTCCATAAGACATCATCAGTGACCTTACAAACTATTTCATTAAATTATTCCATCTATCTTATACTTTGTTGAGATTTAGACTTTCCAGTTTAGTATTCAATTTCCTGGAGAGTTTCTCTGAAGTTCTGACCCTGGAGTCTACCAACGTCATAGCTTCCCGACAGATAGTTACCCTTCCCGAGTTTCAGCTTTAGATACCTAGGCTATGTTCAGAATGTTACGTTTGTCCAAGAAATAAAAAGTACATGATTTTTAGGTTCATAAATATCTGTAACATCTTTTTAGTATTTATCTAAAAAAAACTATAGTTTTTTTTATATATGTTATGTGATTTGGTATTCTTAGTTTTTGTTTTCTTAGTATTCTTGTTGGTTTTCTTTTCGTATTTTTTATGTTATTGATGCAACGAACGGACACCGTGGGGAACGTTTTGGGGGAGGAAAGGTGCTGAAAAAGATATATTTACTGAAATCTATAGACTTATGTACATTTTGACCGATTTCTGAAAGATTATCCAAGTGTGTCGTTAAGTAGTGCTGTGGGAAGACACCTTCCTCCTATTTCCCCTGTTTAACCATTTTTTTTGGATAGTAATTTTATATTTTCAGGAATGAAGACTCATCTCAAGAGAGTGATGAAGAGCTTAGTTCAGATGTAAATCCTGATGACTTAATTGCTAATTCGGCTTTTGCAGCTGCCAATAAAAAAGCTGGAAAGCTCATTGAAGTCAAGCCGACTATCTCATCAACTCCAATTATAAAGAATATTTTAACTGAAAGTAATGTAGAAAATGTTGAAGATTCGGTAAGATCATGAGACTAGAAACATTTGGTGTTTTTCTAATTTTTCTTGTCATTGGAACTTGATTAAGAAAATTTAAATTATGATTCATGGCTGCATAAATTTCGGAGGGGCTGTTAGCGTCGTGTAAGTGGAGACTTATGTCTCGGTAAAAAAAAAGAAAATGTAAAGTAACGCCTTCTGACGCTACTGAGCAAGATCCTGAAGCTCCTTTTTTAATTTTTTCGGTGTCAGACGTATTCGCATTTTTGCTTTTTAAATCAACTGGTCAGCGCTTTACTGTCTTTGGCACTAGCGGTTTTAATTCTTATATAGACCGTGCCAATCTAAAAGTGATGAAAGTGATGATTCAAGACCCAGAAAAAAAGAAGAGAAACAAGGTCACTCCACATCACCCACTGAGGTCCGAAAGCTCTATTTCTAAATTTTTCTTGGAATCAAATGCCTAACTGTTTTTGATTTTTTAGTTTTTATAGGTAACACTGTAATGTCTTTGGCTCTATTACTTTCAATACCTCAATGGAATATTGCAAAATATTTCGCACAGGACTACGAGTGTAAGCCAAGTTCCACAGAACATGGGCTTATTTTTACCTTTTTTTTTTTTTTCAAGGCCTGTAACTTTTGAGTAGAGAATTTAAAAAAAAAGATTTTAGGAAAAATCTTCTTTATTCTTGATGGATGAAATATTTAAAAAGATTTACCAGGGCTTTCGTTTAAATTTTTGGAGTTGCCCCCTTGACTTTGGAGGTATTAGATAAGTGTTCTTGTGTGTCTTAATTAGAAAGAATTAAATATAGTACTAAAAGGGTTATAAAATGATAAGGCCCCAGGTGCAGATAATATGGTAAATTAGTTTCTTAAATATGGTGGTTTTGAGGTTAGAAATAAGTTACTTAAGATTGTGAATATGATTTTTGAAAAAGGGGAAGTACGTTGCGGTTTTTAGAAAGCCCTGATTAAACGACTGTATAATAAAGGTGATAAGAGTGAGTGTGGTAATTTTAGATACATTAGTCTGCTTTCTATAGGTAGCAAATTACTTGTAAATGCTGTAGTAGTGCGGTTTTAAGAAGGTAGAGGATGTGTCGACCAAATCTTCACTCTTAGATTAGTAATTAAGAATTGCCTGAGCCATCAAACACTTTTAGTCCTCAGTTTAATAGATTATGAGCAAGGCTTCAATTATGTTGATAAAAGAGCTTTAGCGAAGGTCTTATCGTTGTATGGTATAATGGACAAATAGATTAAAGTGATAAGTGTTATGTACAAGAATAATATTGTTGCGGCTAAGGTAATAAATGAGGATAGCAGCTGATTTTGTCGTATTAAATCAGGAGTTAATCAGGGTTGCGTTCTATCTCCATTTGAATGGACCAATTTGATGGATATTGTCTTAAGGAGCAAAGAAAAGGCAATGGGAGGCAAAGGGAATAAACTTTCCTGGGCTTAAATTATGTTGATGATTTAAGCATCCTAGACGAAAGTGTTAGCAAAATGAATAATTTCTAGAGTTTTCGTGAGTTCAGGGTGCAGAAAGAGGTTTGAACATTAATATGGAAATTAATATGAACTTTAAAAGTTCGATCAAGATCGAATGATCGATCAAGCGGACAGATTCACTTACCTAGGTAGAAATATTGGTAAAGATGGTGGGTGCACTAAAGACGTTAAAAGTAGAATAGCCAAGGCCCAGGGTCCACATTCTGCGGACGAAGGATGACAGATTGCCAAAGATTGTCCTTTCCGGCCAATAGTCTAGGGCTAAACGAAAAACAGGCCGTCCTTGGTTGGGGTGGGAGGATGCAAGGAAATATTTAAGGGAATGAGAACTTCCTGGGAGGATGCAAGTAGGGAGTCTTTGGATAGACTGAGATGGAGAAGGAGCGTGCGTAGCTGTGTTGGCCTTAGGCGGCCTGGTGTTGCAGTGAGTTCTCAGTGATATTAGTGTACTGTATATTATATCATATTTTTTATTACATTATTATAATGATTTATTATTATATTAATAATGTACAATGACATAATAATTAAATATAAGTATAATAAATAACGTATTGATTAGTGTAATTTATTAATGTTAATATAAAAATTAATTAGCTAAAAAATTTCAGGAACATATTAATCAAACGTGAAATTTAAAAAAAGAAGAAAAGAAATACAAGTTCAGAACAAAAATCCACCATGGCCTATTAGTCTTGTAGTCTTGCATATCTCCTAAGATATTTGTACCTTTTTTCAAGAGAATTAGTATTTGCTAAATTCTCTTAATCATTAGCTTTTGAGTTGTTTGCCCTTTTGAATTTTCATTCGGGTCATCTGTGTTGAGAAAAATTTATGTACCGTTCTCCCATGCCAAGAATTAACCTCTAGAATATATACATACCTACCCAGAAACATGACCAGAATTTCCGCTGGTGTGTGTGGGGGGTATATGTGATTTTTCGAGTTTTTCTTACATTCTACTTGGTTTCTCTAAACGACTGAGTTGAAAAAAGAAGTTGGCTGCAGAAATGTTTATTCTAAAATAAAATAAAATAAAATTTGATATCAAAGGTTCTTTTGTCAAAAAGCCAGAGATTCAATAGTCGAATATTGGATTAGTAAAAACAACAAGTTTTTCTCTGTAATATTTAGGCTGTTTTTTCTCTTTGATAGGGCTTGGGAGGGTGCCTCTGTAGGCACGTTTCGTGGATATGTTAAAAAAAATTTGAAAGATTAAATAAAGCAAAATGTTGGGCTTATTTAAACTTTAATAAAACTGCAGTTGTTGTTGATGTTATTTTCGCCGTTTATACTAGCCTTTTAGGAATTTTCGTTTTTCCAGCGTACAAAGTTGAGTCAATTGACGCCATAATAAATAGCTAGAATATCTTCTATAGATTTCATGATGCTTATGAGCGAGGGACTCAGCTGTCAAATTGCTTCACTTTAGAAAAAAAAAGTAATAATTGATCCTATCAATGTTTTTTAAAGAAAGTAAATTCAATTTTTTTTTTATTTGCTTGTATCTTCGAGTTTTCAGAACGTCTTTAAGTGTTTTTATTTGTCCGGAGTGGGTTCGTGTAAAGTTATATATATGTGACTATGGTTGTTAGGAATTTTTTAGTTTTTTTTTTTTTTAGGAATTTTAGGTCAAATTGAAATCAAGTAGTTGGGGCATCAAGTCATGGCTAATTGTAGAAAAAGCCAAGACAGATAGTCCAAGTGAGTGAAAGGCACTCACAAGTGAGTGATCTGGAATAAGCCCTAGCTTTTTAGGAATTTTGTTTTTCAAAAGGTAGAAAGCTGTGTCAGTCGATGCTAGAATAAAAACAATACAAGATGCGCAATTAAGAGGTTAGGCTTTTAAAACTGTACTAAAGAAACAAATAATATAATCCTACTAATGAAGTCATATTTTCATGCTCACCAAAGCCACTTTTGGGACGCTATTTTAAACAAGGCTCAAATTTGAAAGCAAATAAGTTATTTTACATTCTTGGTTTTGACAGATCGTAAAAAAACATGAATGTTTGAGCATTTAGTTTGAAGCAATATCAGACACAGTTTACCTTCGAAATGGGGCGAGGGACGTTTTTATTATATAAGGCCATATTTCAATTTAAAAACCGGTTTTCGCTGGGTGAAATGCATTTTACATATAAAGACGGTGTCTGACGTATCCCCCCCGCGGAAATGCAACCCCCCATATTTTGAATGACTTAACAAAATTCTTTTTGTGTAATTTTTCTAGATTTAGTTGTATTGACATTCATATTATTTTTTTGCCTGATTCATTCGTGAATCGGCACACCTGAACTATATAAAGGAAAAGTGAACTTAGTTTAGTAAAAAGTCTAGTCCAAAATAATAATATTTTAGTCAAATATCTTGCTAAGATCACTTCAGAATTCACCCTTTGTGTCAACCTTCGAGGTTCAGTTGACCTGCAAGGTGGTTAATTAATTAAAGAATCGCTGCATACAAATAGGAGATTAAATACAGTGCAAATTAACTCAGGTCGGAGGGTTTAAGAATAGAAGCGACGTGGTTGCTATTCATTAATTCTCCCTCAACTGACAACCTTCATTTTGAACACCTTCAAGACAACCTTCAAGTTTTTTCTCCGGCTGTTGGGTATCTAATTTCAGTTAGCAGACGTTTGAGAAAATATATTTAAGGCGCTGGGAGGGAAACGAAAATTTCCAAATCATGACCTATTTAAATCGTTTTTTCCCATCAGATAATATTAATATGCCAATTTTCAGAAAAAAATATACTGCCCTTTCCGAGAAAAAATATATATATATAGACATATGGAACTACTGCTCGTTTAAAGATACAAGAGAAGCAGCGCGTATGTGTCTTGTCATTATTGAGATACTTCTTGTCTGAGCTGTCTCAAGGCAACATACTTTCCATCCCTGCCTCAGACCGTAGTTTCTCAACTTGCACAGACACTTTACTAAAAAGCCTCTATTCATCGAATCGCCGAACTAGAGCGTTTATGTATTGTAGATGTGTACTAGGCTTGTCTTAGGCCTTTCGTAGACCCTGCTGAGTTTATTTCTTTGCCTTAATCTTCTGTTGACGCTGTCTGATGGTCAGTGGAGAAGCATTATCAGCAGACTGGTTCCCACTTCCCTTTCTAAATTCTCTCTGATATATCTTACATATTTGTATAGCTTAAATATTTTGATAGCGTCATATTTTTGAGGAATACAAATCAGTGATCCTATTACTGGTAATGATTTTTGCTACTAACCCGAGTGTTAGTAACAGTGTTTGCTACTAACCGCGAAACTGTTGTCTCTTGCCATTTTCTCTAGCTTCTTAAGTATATTTAAGTCCTGGTTTTATTTAAGTCCTTCGTAAAGTCTGGCTGAACCTCGTTGAAGCAATATATATATATATATATTTTCCCGGTGTTGTGCTGAAGACGGCTCTTGTACATAGGGCCGAAATATTCACTGAATTGAATTCCACTGTCTTGGAAAAATTTCCCTATTACTTATAAGTTGTGTTTGTTTGTTTTTTCTAAGAAATTGACATCAGACACTTACAACTATAGTAATTGTAACAGCTACACTATTTAAACTGATCTTGCTTTATTGTAAATGTCAAGAAACGCCAAATGTTAGATGGCGTTGTTTTTGCCCAAACTTGCGTCAGTTTCTACTCTTGCAAATTGCCCGTGCTCTTTTCTACTAACCCTGTCATTACATTTTATTTATTTAATTTGGATAAGTGTCATGCTTGCCGCTTTTTAACCTGCTTTTAAGTTGTGCTGTTTAATTTTAGGCTACTTATGGTTATGCAATTGATAAAGAAGAAAGCATAAGGAAAGCGAAGGAAGGCGCTTCTTACACTAGAAAAGCTATTTTGTATGCAGAAGACGGAAAACCGATAGCAGCGAAAGAAATGTTTCATGAGGCCTTAGTTTCTTTTAATAAGTCAATCGGACTTTATCCTTTTGATTGCAGGTGAGATATTATGTTTTTATTAAAAATTTGTTCTAGTGTGAAACCGCCTGAGTGTGGCACACCAGTAGTCTCTTTCTTTATCACACCGAATATAGTAATAATTCGAATAGTATAAATATATAATAACATAATAATATTAGTAATGAGATAAAAATTAATAATATAATAATAATATAATAATAAAACAACTAAGAAAATATAATCTTACTACTACTATTAATAACTTACTGCAGCACCAAGCAGCCTGAGGCCAACACAGCTACGCACAATCCTCCTCCATCCCTCTATTCAAAGCATCCCTTTTTACACCTTTCCAGGAAGTTCCCATTTCCTTTAAATCTGTCTTTATGACATCTTCCCACCCCAGACGAGGACGACCTTCTTTCCGTTGAACCCTAGACAGTTGGCCGAAAAGGACTATCTTTGCAGTCTGTCATCCTTCATCCACAGAACGTGCCCTAGCTATCTCAACCTTTCTTTCATTATAGACCTAGAAAGCGGGATTGAACCACATTTTTCTTACAGTCTACTGTTTGAAATACGGTCAGTCAGCCGAGTATCCAGAACAATCCTTGGCTATTCTATTTTTAACATCTTCACTGCTCCCACTGTCTTTATTAATAATACTACCAAGGTAAGGGAAGCTGTCCACCTGATCAATCTTTTCGTTACTCAGCGTCACCTTTTCATCTTTTCACCTTTTAGTTTAAAAAAAAAAAATTTACAAAGCAAGTTTTTCCAAAAAAAAAGTAATGAGCTCCATTAAGCCACAAATGAGCGGAAATAAAGTCAAATAATTTCCAAGTATAGAACTACCACAAATCACTATCAATAAATAAATGAAACTCAAAACGAACAGAAATTACAATAAATAGCCAAGTCAAACTCATAACGAGCAAAAATTAACATAAATAGGGCATGGCAACCCCCATGCCTTCTCAAGACCAGAACATAATTTGCGCTTTACTGAAAACTAAGCAAGTTTTAAATGTTTTGACTTTTCTACTTTCTTAAATAAAAAAAATATCAAAACTTAAAGTAATAAATATCAGTATATGTCAGTTAAAATGAAAATCGACGGTCTTTTTTCTTTCAGTAAAGTACAAATTATGTTCTAGTCTTGAGAAGGCATGGGGGTTATCAGCCCTACTCATGTTAATTTTTGCTCGTTTTGATTTTGACTTGGCTATTTATTATAATTTCTGTTCGTTTTGAGTTTCATTTATTTATTGACCGTGATTTGTGGTAGTTTTACGCTTGGAATATTATTTGACCCAAATGCCTTATTATATGATCTTTGGACTGTTGTGAACAAATGAATATCTGAAAATTTCGATCAAATGCAATGGTGGAAAATACGACCTGGAAGGGATGGCGACCCTCCGATCACTCTGACTCATAAAAGGGTGCTAAAACACCTGGTTTCTAATCAACTGAGCCTATTCTGGAGTATACTGGAGTACCTTGGTACTACCTTCTGGTCACCCTACTACTAGGCTCATTGATCTTGAGCCTACCAATAGTACCCACATCCCTGCTAAATCCGATAAACCCCAGCCACCCTCAGAAATTGTCCATAGACCATCTTACCCTCAAACTCCTTTTTCAAATCGTTTGCCAGATAAAGCAGGTGTTTCTGGTACTGATAGTACTAAACATAAGAATAATAAATTACGTCACCATTTCCCCAGTTTGTTATTAAGTAATGCAAAAAGCCGTAATTTTCGAAAAACTTATTGAACTTGAAATTACGGCGAGTAAGCTAGCATCAGATTTCATTTGTATAACCGAGGTTCGGTCCCAAAGCCTGGATATTCTGAGGATGGCTTATTTTAATGAGTTTGTTAAAACTCGCCCACAGGATCATTACATTGATAAAAAGCGTGGAGGGGTAATAATCTTTTGCCGTGATAATTTATCGCCAAGGGAAGTAAAAATTCCAGGAATAAATGAGTATGCTGAAATAATTTGAATTGAAGTTAAACCGAAAGTCAGTAATGATCACGCAGCCTATTTTAATCGATACCATCCATTCGAAAAAAAAACCTGACATTCCACTATTTGGCGAGTAACGTAAAGTTATTCTTTGACTGCTTCTAATAGCAACTGCTAGCTATTTCGTGTGATGTATTTATTAAAAAACACATTTTCAGAAGATACTGGCCAGTATATGGTTTTCTGCCCGACCCTTAATCATAGATACAGGAAGCTTTGAAATTATAGAACTAGAAATATTAACTATGGAGCATAAAAGAAGCACTTAAAGATTTCCCACCACAACTACAAAGTAAATCACACGGTCTATTTCCTGCACATGAACAATGTTTTGTACAGCACTTGCGCAAGCAATATTCAGGGGCCACGCCATCTGGGAATGCTTTAAGAGTGGACACAACTTGCTTAACATCACCATCCTGGAAAGTTCACTCAAACTGTAGGGGATCAAGAAAATGAGGCTTTGGTCGATTCGCTTGTAAAAAAATATCTAACTGGAGGTAAGCGCGCTTAGCATGGCACTCAAAGGCAGCTGAACTCCCGCTTTCGAGGGTATAAATGTACTCGCAAGTCATCGAGAGAGGCAAAGAGGTATGGATCTTTACAATATGCAGCAACAATGACTTTTTTGCAAATAAAAAGAAAATTTTCTTCCATAGAAGGATCAAGCTTTGATCTCTCTTTCACAAGCAGAGCAATCTGTTCCAGCAATCTCCATTTCTTGACAGCCTTAACTACCACTCGTTTTCCTTTGGAGAATATAAAACCAACTGTATCACAAACGGAAAGTGCATAAAGAAGGCAGATAGAAAAAAAAACTTGATCGTTTGGCAAATTTTTGCAAAGTTGATGTAGAGGGACTAAATATTCACGGAATTGGACAAATCTTCTATTCTTCACTATCTGAGTGATATCTTAGGAAAAGCTTATAATGATACAGCAAAAGGACAACAATGTCTGTCATTTGCGTCGATATGTTCAATACTGATACCCCTCTAGGAACTGGTTGAATAGTGTTTTGGTCAAATCAGACAACTTATCGCATTTGAGCTTTGTAGTTATAAATTTGTCAATGCACTTTTTGTGGCATTTCGCCTCAGCTATCATTAGATCAATCCCACTAAGTCTGCTGAATACTTCTGGCAGTGTTGAGATTTGGATTCAACACTATAGATTCACCGTGGAAAAATTTTCTACATTGATAAGCTTAAGAGAGGCTTTTTTATTACTCCCTGATTTAGAGCAAAACAAGCAACAAGTTTTGTATGAGAAACATCTGCAGCCTCTAAACGAGCATTTTTTCTTTTAGTGTTGACATTTCCAGAGCTTTTAGATTGCTCTGGGACAGAAGATTCTTTACTGAGGGCATACATAAGCTGGCGGTGACAGCCGCTATGCCAATTTGGATTTTTCAACAAAAAGCTCTTTTTTGATGCTTCAAGCAACAGTCTTCTGTTTTTCAAATCACCAGTTGTTTCCAGTGTTTCAAGTTGCTTCTTAGAGCTCTTAATGGACGATAGCTTTTCTTTTGATGCATCAATCAGCAATCTTCTGTATTTCGTATCATTAGTTGTTTCCTGTGTTTCAAGTAGTTTCTTAGAGCTCTTAATGAATGATAGCTTTTCTTTTAATTCATCATGGCAAAGAAAGCACAAAGAAATACCTGTCTTTCTGATTTTTTGTTGACTTCCAAGAAATTCAAGCTTTCTCTGTTGTTTATCTATCTGAAAGAATAAACCGGTGAGGAAATTCATTATCTTACATGTTGTAGTTACAGTTCGAGTAAGCAGTTGTTGTAGTAGTTATAGCAGTAGATATGTAGTTATAGTAGTTATTGTAGTTGTAGTTATAGCAGAGTAAAGCCATAACGTCTTTGATTTAGTTCAAATTTCTCCTTAATACTGTAAATGGAGTAGTGTGGTAGTAGTAGTGGTGGTAGTCGTAGTAGTATTGATTGCAGGCAAATATTGCCTTTTTGATCATCTCTATTATCATTTCCTGAATTTTCCAAATTAATATACTCAGTTATTCTTGTGTTGTACCCTTTTGAAAATCCGTATACACATAATGTGTTTTGATTTAGTTCAACACTCCCTTTAACATTATCTGAAAAGCTCAACTGAATAACTTTCGTCTTCTTGGAAAGTAAAGTTCAAACATGCATACCTTTCCCAATAACATAGGCCTATACTATGTATAAACAATGAACGAATTGCCTAACTGACATCCCTTGTCCTGATGACCGTGAGGAGGTTGACATCCCCAATACTGGACCCTTCAACAATGCTAAGCAAAATAGCTCTCATAAAATTTCGATCGGAATATATTTTGGGGAATGATTGACAGAGTGAGGGGGCTGACGTCCCTCCATTCACTTTTGACTCTTAAAAGTTGACTCTTAATTACGTTTTAAATGTTTTAACTTTTTTAACTTTAATAAATAAAAAATTATTAAAACTTCAAGGAATAAATATCAGTATGAATGAATGAATGAATGAACTTTATTACCCGTAAAGTATAAAAAACACAAAGTACGGAGTATTATGAATAAATAAACAAAAACAAATACGATAAACAGCGAAGAAATACAAAATTGAAACTAATAAAAGACAATATGGATTAATCAACCAGTATCAATATGGAAAAAAGGCTGCAGAGGGTCATAAACGTGAATAAAGTTGACAGTCTTTTTACATAAATCATGTAATGATTACAATGTATATGTATATTAGGCTGACAATCCACAGCCATTTTTTCAGTAAAGTGCAAATTATGTTCTTGTCTTGAGAAGGCATGAGGATTGTCAAAGACATTATTTCCAGACCTTTCAACTACGCTGAGCAAAATGACTGTCTCAAATTTTGATCTGTTGTGTTTTGGGAATTGATAGGCATGGGGGGGGGGGTGTTGCTCTCCACTTACTTTTGACCAATTAAAAGGGTATAGCCCTTTCAATTTCCAATCGAATGAACCTTTTTCGAAGTTTTTTCGACAACAAATGGACATTTCGAAATTTCTATCAGATGCATTTCAGGAAAATGAGGTTGGGGGGGGGGAGGTGGTATCCACCGTTCGATCACTCCCAATCTTAATAAGGATGCTAGAACTTCTGTCTACCCATCCAATGAGTCTATTTCGAAGTTTATACGATCACCCTTTCTGTATAAACCTTATATGCCCCCAGGGCATAACTTACAATCCTTGACCTAAGGGATGTGTGTGGGGGGAGGGGGTTGTCATCCTCAAAGACAGAATTTCTGGACCTTTCAATTACGTTGAATAAAATGGCTATTTAAAAACTTTGATTGACTGTGTTTGGGGAAATGTAGGGTGTGTCAGGGGGGTAGTTGCCCTCCAATCACTTTCGACTATTAAAAAGGGCACTAGCCCTTCCAATTTCCGACCGAGTGAGCTCTTTTTGAAGTTTCCGTGACAACAAATGGCCATCTCAAAATTTCTATCAGATACATTGTGGGAAAATGCGAGGTGGGGGGAGGTATCCACTTTCCCATCACTCTGAATCTTGAAAAGGACACTAGAGCTTCAGATTACGAATACAATGAGCCTCCTCCGAAGTTTTTATGGTCACCCTTTGTATATACACTTTATACGTCCCCAGGACATAACTTACAACCCTTGCGCTGAGGGATGTGAAAGGGTGTGTGTGTATCATCTTGAAAGACATAATTTTCGGACCTTTCAATTACGCTGAGCAAAATGGTTGCATAAAATTTTTTATTTGATGTGTTTGGGGAAGTGGTGGGCTTGGGAGGAGAGGTTAGTTGCCTTCCAATCACTTTTGACTATTAAAAAGGGCACTAGCCCTTTCAATTTCCAATCCAATGACCTCTTTTCGAACATTCTTAAACAACAAATGGCCATCTCAACATTTCTGTCTGATGCATCTCGGGAAAATACAAGGTGTTTGTGTGTGTGTGGGGGGGGGAGTATGCACCCTCCGATCACTCTGAATACTAAATAGAGCACTAGAACTTCTGATTACCAATCCAATGAGCCTCTTGAAAGTTTATGCGATCACCCTTTCTATATATACCTTATATGCCCCCAGGGCATAAACTTATATCCCTTGCCCTAGGGGCTCTAGGAGGATTGTTATCCTCAAAGACATAATTTCCGGACCTTTCATTTAGGTCGAACAAAATTGCTATCTCAAAATTTTGATTTGATGCGTTTGGGAAAATGTTGGCGTGGGAGGGGGTTTAGTTGCCCTTCAATTACTTTCGATTGTTGAAAAGGGCACTAGCCGTTTCAATTTCCCATCAAATCCGGCTTTCTCGAAGTTTCTATGACAACAAATGACCGTCTCAAAATTTCTGTGATATGCATTTCGGGAAAATACGAGGTGTGCTGGCGGTATAACCCCCCTCTGAAATTTATACGATCACCCTTTCTATATAAACCTTATGTGCATCCAGGGCGTAACTTATAACCCTTACCAGGAGGTCTGTAGGGGTGTGTTTCATCCTCAAATACATAATTTCTTGACTTTTCAATTACGTTAAACAAAATGGCTATCTGAGAATTTTGATTGGATGTGTTTGGGAAAATGGTGGGCGTGGGAGGGGGGTTAGTTGCCCGCCAATCGCTTTCGACTACTAAAAAGGGCACTAGCCCTTTCAATTTCCAACCGAATGGGCCCTTTTCAAAGTTTCTGCGACAACTCCTTCGACACGAAGTGCCCTGGTCTAAAACCAAAAAAATAAATAAATAAATAATACACTGTGCACACATCGCTCGTTACTTAGAAGCGGTATTGCACTGCCTATGATACTGCCAAGGTAAGTGAAGCTGCCCACCTGATCAATATTTTCATTACCCAACATCACCTTTTCATCTTCACTTATTTCTAGCCTTAGTGACTTTGTCTTCTTAACATCATTTTTCAAGCGTGTTCTAGCACTCTGAACTCGCAAAACCTCTAAAAGTTTCTTCATTTTGCTCACACTTTCATCTAGGATGCTTAAATCATCAGCGTAATCTAAGTCCAGGAGAATATTTCTCCCCGATTGAGTCCGTAGTATCCCATAGCCTTTCCTGTGCTCCTTAAGGCAAAGTTCATCAAAATGATCCATACAAAGGGGGATAGAACACAACCTTGCTTAACTCAAGATTTAATAAAAAACCAGCTGCTAAACTCATTCCCTACCTTAACCGCAGCAGTGTTATTCTCGTACATAGCACTAATCACTGTATTGTATTTGTCTGGTATACCATACAAGGATAAGATCTTTGCTAAAGCTCTTCTACTAACAGAATCGAACACTTGCTCATAATCTATAAAACTGAGGACCAAAGGTGTTTGACAACTCAGGCACTTCTCAATTATTAACCTAAGAGTGAAAAAATTTGGTCTACACATCCTCTAGCTTTTCTAAAACCTCACTTTTTTCTAAGGCTGTCTACAGCATCTCTCAGTATAAAAAGGATCATATTACTAAGTAATTCGTTACCCAAAGAGACCAGAATAATGCCTCGATAATTACCTCACTCACTCTTATCACCTTTCTTATAGAGTGGTTTGATTAAGGGTTTCCTAAAATCGTTAGGTACTTCTCCTTTTTCAAAAATCATATTCACGATCTTCAGTAACTTATTTCTAACATCAGAGCCACCATATTTAAGAACCTCATTTACCACACTATCAGCACCTAGAGCCTTATTACTAAGAAAATATAGTTTAAAATAATAATCGAATGAAAAAAAATAAATAGACGCAAGCCTCTTACGATTCTCGACGAAATGAGAAACTAGAAAACAAATAAAGTCCATGAAAATTATCAAGCTCTTCCTTTAATGATCTACATCCGGATTATTTACTATTGATGAGGGTAGAATATTCCACTTGCTGATAACCCAGTTGGGGAAGACCCATCTTCATGTATTCTATTAGAAGCGTCTACCTTACAATTTAAAACTGATAGCCACGTAGATCTGATGGACTGAACTGTAGAATGTCGGTGAGTGCAATGTTATCATAAAAGGTTCTTTTGCATATCTTGTAATTTTCAATCATATCGCCACAATAAGAACGGCAAAGTTTGAGCTTTCGGAGGTGTTCTTCATAAGGGAATGTTCTTGTTCTGATGTCCTTGGCACTTTGTGGCCGTATGTCTTGGGTGTGGCTTCAAGTTTTTTTTTTTTTTTTTTAGGTATTATGCTAATCGAAGTTTAGTTTATACGAAGCTGGGCGAATTTGAACTTGCCATAAGAGATGCAGATACATCTCTTTCTTTAAATGAAGATTTTCCTAAAGGGCATTACAGAAAAGGACAAGCTCTTATTGGTCTTAAAGTAAGTACTGAACTTGATTTTCTATCATTCTGTATTTTTTTATGCTCTTTCCTTATTTCTTGCTTACTTAATGTGGTAGTGGTAATCTAGTAAAGAAGCCTCGTTCCGTAGTAATGAAAGAGTGAGCACTTCCCTCTGATTCATTTTATCCCTCGCGGCTACCCTATCAGTGTACTTAGATTTGAGAGTTTTTGCATATGATAACCATCCTCCTGATCGCGTTTCTCCTAACTCTGCCTTCCTATGGTTCTCTTGTGGTAGTTACTATGGTAATAAGGGTGCTTCGATTAAAATTAATTCCTTAGCGTCCTCAACTGATCACGCAAAGCCATTTAGGATCGTGCTTCTCGAACAATTAAATGTTTTCTACAATCCTTATTACTAATGCTAAAAATCCAAATTTTGACCATCTAACTGAACTGGAGGTGTTGTCAGAATCAAACCAAATAGATGCTATAGCTGTTGTGGAAGTACAGTCCCTTGACCCTGGGTCAGTCACTGACAAATAATTCTCAGTTTATTAAGGTCTATTTTAATGATCATCCTCTTGGGAAAAAAGGTGGTGGCGTTACTATTTTTTTTTTATTGAGAACTTTTATCCCCAAACTATTGTCGCTAGTTAATCTGAGTGTGATGAAAGTCTTTGGCTTGGTATCAGGCTAAAAATACTCCTTCCTCCTTTTAGTATTATTATAATTGCTGTTTTTATTACTCGCCAAACCAAAATAGTAGTAAAAAATGTAGATTCATTCAGTAATTCCAGTCAAGCGCTGATTTTATTCTTTCTAAATGCCCCAACGCTGGACATTTTTTTAGTTGGTGACCCCTTAAATGACCTTAAAACGGATTCGATTTGCTCTTTTCTTAATTTTAAGCAAATAGTTAAAATATCAGCTACTAATTAGGGGGAAACCTCTCTTGATGTTATTCAAACTAATATGAGTGGATTTTACAAACCCCTCTTCGGCTTTCCCCCCTTTGGTGGGAGCTACCATCTTTCCCTCATTTTAGCTTCCTCTTCAAGTTTAAGCACCCAATAATCTATGGCTCTTACCGCACTCTTCACTACCCCTTCCTCAACCTTCGTTCTTTACGCTAAAGTTTGCTTTTTGTCACAATTCTTTAAAAAAGACTGCTCAACAAAAGGCTCGTTGAATATGAATTTGAAGTATTTTTAAAGAACTTGCATAAAGATTAAGCCCCCTTATAATCATAATTTTTGTTCGTTTTAAGTTTTAATGCTGCTCCCTACTTTTAGATGAAAAAACTTGTTTTTTTTTACCTAAAAAGAAGAGGAAGAAAACAATAGAAGCAAAAATAATCAGTCGTCCACTATCAGTGTTAATTATCAAGAATTTTTAGCAATATCAACAGCCCTTAAAATTCCTTGTTTAGAGTCCTTTTATCGCTATTTACTATTACTATTTACTACAAGCTTCTTATTTCTATGAATGTTTCTGAGCTAATCCTTTTTTAAACAGCTTTGGTGAAGAATGCATATTGATTGGGGCAAAAGATTTTGTTAAAAGCTTAGAGGCCCTTTGCGCAGGGTTGCCAGGACCCTAGCAGACTTTCATTTTTTATGAGGAATAATTTTATGTTCAAGTATATAAACGAGAAAAAAAGATACAATTTTTTAGTCTTCTTTTTCTTCTTTTTTATGTATTTGGAGGCGCCAAAGCATAATATTCATGCAATTCCAGGTCCTGTGGTAGCTAAGATCTAACTCCTGGAATTCCAGGTAGAGATTAATCCACTATGCCCAGGGTTTAAAATCACAATTTAAAGTCAGATACGAAAAAAATGGAATCCCTCTCCCTCTCTCTCTCATTCCCTGCCTATCCCTCTCATTCCCTCCTCTCTCTCTCCTTCTCATTCCCACCCGCCACTCTCAATCCCTATCTCTCTCACTTTCTAATTCCCTCAATCCCTCCTCTCTCTCTCTCTCTCTCTCACTCACTGTCTCTCGTTCTCACTCTGTCTTTTATCACAAGCATTATGTATCAAGTGTTCCTCTAGGTTGGCAGTCCAAACTTCCTTTCCAGTTGTAAAAAAAAAAATGAAAAACATAAACATAATAGACAGATCTAAAATTCAAACAGTGAAGAGTATTATATAATATGTAATATTATAGTAGTATATTATACTAATAAATGCCCTCATAACTTGTAGGTTGGAAATGTTGAGTTTTGTCTAGATTATCAGTTCATGAAGTTGAATTGGTGAGTGGATGTTTTCGAGTTTTTTATGTAGATTCAACAAAGATAATTTTCAAAATATAGATGGGAGGGCAATTTGGTTTTTCCAGTTTTAGTGAAAATACCAGGGAAGTATTTTTTACAATCTATTGTGGTTCCACCTGTCCCTCCCTCTTTTGTTGCCTCTGGTAACGTCTTGCTGCTTAAGTAACCGCTTAAAATATTGGGCCTCATTGAGATTATAACAAAATTAAGATATCGTTGCTTTAATTTATCGTGCTTTAATTGATGCAAATGAAGAAATTCTGCGTTTTTGCTCCATACGTAATGCTTAGGCTATTTTGGGTGACAAAACAGGAACACGGGTAGTACGTAGGCTTCGTAGAGTAGGTAGCATTTACACATAGAGTACGTAGTGCTACACACCAATTCTTACATGTTCTGGCCACGAGCCATATTATAGTTGCAAAGCTGTATGCAAATAAATATTGTATTTTTCTCAGTTTCAATCAATTTTTTTCCCACTTCAGAAATATGATGAAGCCGAGCGGTGTTTTATGAAGATTTTAGAAAGTGACCCAAATTTAGAGGAAGCTCATGAGGAAATCCGTGGTTTGAAAGTTTTCAGACTTAAAGACATGGGCTTTTCAGAGGATGTGGTTATTTCGGCTCTTAAGAAGTTTGATGGAGTCTTTGAGGTATTGTTTTAAGCTTTAATGAGTCTATCTGCTATAAGTTTTGTTTATTTTCTTCTGTTCAACTTACTAATTTTTCTGTTTTTGAAAAGTTAAAAATATGGATTTAAATTACCAAGGACATTGTAGATAATAGATGTTCATTGTAAAAAAGCCACAGGACCACGGCAACCAACAAAATACTGCATTTAATACACAAATGACGTCTTTAAAATAAAATGAGAAAAAAAACTCGCATACAACAATATTTTAAGCGCTCGCCCCCTCCCTTCCCCTGTAATAATTTTAGGACCTTTAAATATTAAAACATTTTAATTTAACATTTAATTTAATATTAAATATTTAAATATTGAATAATGTTAATATATTAATTATATTAAATAACAATAGGACCCTACAAGGTCTTAGAGCAAATATTTAAGGTGAACAAAGGGGCTTCGGTATAAAAATGTTTTACATTAACAAGGGTGAAATTTGTATTTATCCTTTACTTTTTGTTAAAGCACTTTTCAGATTTTAGCAACTCACATACAACAATATTTTAAGCGTTCGTCCCCCTCCCTTTCCCTGCAATAATTTTCTTAATATATCATTGCAATTTAATATATTTTATAATATATTTAATAATTGTCCCAAAATAATTCGAGCCCGTTACTGAAATAAATCACTCATTTGACGTCACCTCACTTGAATATAAATGTTTTCTTAAATTCAATACTTTGGGACATGGGACCATAATGTGAAACAGATCTTTCCAGTTTCTCCGTACTTGGGGTTCGAGCAAGCGCCATACATCGCCCCTACCCTCTCTTAATATTTTCTTCTTTCTTCAAGTGTTAGAAAGTTACCCCTCCCTGATATATACCACTCAATTTCATCAAACAGTTCGTGGTAACGAACTGTAGTAAGGAGCGATAAGGCTCAATAGTAACCAAAACTCTAAAAAATTGATTTTTGATATCAATAGCTACATCAAAAGAATCGCATTTTAATGCTGATTTTAAATATATAAGTTTCATCAAGTTTAGTCTTAGCCGTCAGAAGTTACGAGCCTGAGAAAATTTGCCTTATTTAGGAAAATAGGGGGAAACACCCCCTAAAAGTCGTAGGATCTTAACGAAAATGACACCATCAGATTCAGCGTATCAGAGAACCCTACTGTAGAAGTTTCAAGCTCCTATCTACAAAAATGTGGAATTTTGCATTTTTTGCCCGAAGACAAATCACGGGTGCGTGTTCATTTGTTTGTTTGTTTGTTTTTTTTTTTTTTTTTTTTTTTTTTTTTTTTTTTTTTTTTTTTTTTTTCCCAGTGGTCATCGTATCGACCAAGTGGTCCTAGAATGTCGCAAGAGGGCTCATTCTAACGGAAATGAAAAGTTCTAGTGCCCTTTTTAAGTGACCAAAAAAATTGGAGGGCATCTAGGCCCCCTCCCACGCTCATTTTTTTCCCAAAGTCAACGGATCAAAATTTTGAGATAGCCATTTTGTTTAGCATAGTCGAAAATCATAATAACTATGTTTTTGGGGATGACTTGCTCCCCCACAGCCCCTGGGGGAGGGGTTGCAAGTTACAAACTTCAACCAGTGTTTACATATAATAATGGTTATTGGAAAGTGTACAGACGTTTTCAGGGGGATTTTTTTGGTTTTGGGGGTAGGGTTGAGGGAGGGGGCTATGTGGGAGGATCTTTCCTTGGAGAAATATGCCATGGGGGAAAAAATTCAATGAAAAGGGCGCAGGACGAATCTGGTCACGTTAGAAAAAAATGTCAAATTAAGAGCTTAATATACAATGCTGGGTGTTCGGAGCCTCTCTATTATGGAGTATAATTTGAAAATAACACAACTATACGAGCGATAAAACATGTATACCACAACCATAACTCAACTAACGAAAGAACTGCTAAGAGATAACACAACTATAAAGCGAAAACAGGTGAAAACTAACGGGAAAATAAACGAACTAAGAGGTGGAAGGGGCCCAGAGAAAAAATATAATCCTTTTTCAATTTTGAGCCTAACTTCCGCAAAGGAGTAATAATGTCAGAAGCCCCGAAATACCGAATTATTTTCTTTTCAAACACTTCGTGGTAAGGAACTGTAGTAAGGGGCGACCCGGCTCAATAGTAAACGAAACTCTAAAAAACAGAATTTTGATGCTAAAAGATACATCAAAAGATTCGAATTTTTACGCTGATTCTGAATATTAAGTTTCAATTAATTTAGTCTTTGTCATCAAAAGTTACGAGCCTGAGAAAATTTGCCCTATTTTGGAAAAAAGGGGGAAACATCCATTAAAAGTCACAGAATCTTAACGAAAATCACACTATCGCATTCGGTATATCAGAGAACTCTATAGCAAAAATTTTAAGCTCCTATCTAAAAAATGTGGAATTTTGTATTTTTTGCCAGAAGACAAATCACGGGTGCGTGTTTATGTATTTGTTTGTTTTTGTTTTTTTTTTTCCAGGGGTCATCTTATCGACCAAGTGGTCCTAGGATGTCGCGAGAGGGCTCATTCTAACGGAAATGAAAAGTTCTAGTGCCCTTTTTAAGTGACCAAAAAATTGGAGGGCAAATAGGCCCCCTCCCATGCTCATTTTTTCCAAAAGTCAACAGATTAAAATTTTAAGATAGCCATTTTGTTCAACATAGTCGAAAACCATAATAACTATGTCTTTGGGAATGACTTACTCCCCCACAATCCCTGAGGGAGGGGCTGCAAGTTACAAACTTTGACCAGTGTTTACATATAGTAATGGTTATTGGGAAGTGTACAGACGTTTTCATGGGGATTTTTTGGTTTGGGGGGTGGGGTTGATGGGAGAGGGCTTTGTGGGAGGATCTTTCCTTTGAGGAATATGTCACGGGGGAAGAAAAATTCAATGAAAAGGGCGCAGGATTTTCTAGCATTACTATAAAAAAAAACAATGAAAAAATAAACATGAAAACGTTTTTTCAAATGAAAGTAAGGAATAGCATTGAAATTTAAAACGAACAGAGATTATTACGCATATGAGGGGTTCTAAAAATACTTTAGCATAAAGAGCGAGGTATTTAGGAGGAGATAGATACCTCGCTCTTGATGCTAAAATATTTTTAGTGATTTCAACTATTTATTCTACGGCCTTTTTGATTCAGGGGTCATTCTTAAAGAATTGGGACAAAACTTACGATTTAGTGTAAAGAGCGAGGTATTAACGAGGGTACAAACCCCCTCGTACACATAATAAAAGTATAAGAATATAAAAGTTTGTTACGTAAGTTAATTCTTAAGTTACGTATATTTTTTACTAATAAAAACGTTCGTTGAATATTAAAAGTTCTAGTAGCCTTTTTAAGTAACCGAAAAATTGGAGGGCAGCTAGGCCTCCTTCCCCACCCCTTATTTCTCAAAATCGTCTGATCAAAACTAAGAGAAAGCCATTTAGCCAAAAAAAAATTAATATACTAATTTCATTTCAATAATTTATGTGCGGAGAGCCAAAATCAAACATGCATTAATTCAAAAACGTTCAGAAATTAAATAAAAAAACTAGTTTTTTTAACTGAAAGTAAGGAGCGACATTAAAACTTAAAACGAACAGAAATTACTCCGTATATGAAATGGGTTGTCCCCTCCGCAGTCCCACGCTCTTTACGGTAAAGTTTTTAATTGTTTTAAAAAGTAGAATTGTGGCAAAGAGTCAAACTTTAGCGTAAAGAGCGAGGGACTGCGGAGGGGACAACCCATTTCATATACGGAGTAATTTCTGTTCGTTTTAAGTTTTAATGTCGCTCCTTACTTTCAGTTAAAAAAACTAGTTTTTTTTATTTAATTACTATTTAAATCCGCCTTGAAATAAATCTCATAACCATAGACCTGCTGTCATTGCTGGTAAGCTCCAAGTGATGTCTAGTTTTTAACTTCACACTGTCGTTTCAGAATCTCCTGGTCTGTTAATACACCTTTTACTAATTTTCTTACTATTACTTTTTCATTTACTATTTAGTTTTCATTTACTTACTATTAGTTTTTTCATTACTATTTAAATCCGCCTTGAAATAAATCTCATAACCATAGACCTGCTGTCATTGCTGGTAAGCTCCAAGTGATGTCTAGTTTTTAACTTCACACTGTCGTTTCAGAATCTCCTGGTCTGTTAATACACCTTTTACTAATTTTCTTACTATTACTTTTTCATTTACTATTTAGTTTTCATTTACTTACTATTAGTTTTTTCATTACTATTTAAATCCGCTTTGAAATAAATCTCATAACCTTAGACCTGCTGTCATTGCTGGTAAGCTCCGAGTGATGTCTAGTTTTTAACTTCACACTGTCGTTTCAGAGTCTCCTGGTCTGTTAATACACCTTTTACTAATTTTCTTACTATTACTTTTTCATTTACTATTTAGTTTTCATTTACTTACTATTAGTTTTTTCATTACTATTTAAATCCGCCTTGAAATAAATCTCATAACCATAGACCTGCTGTCATTGCTGGTAAGCTCCAAGTGATGTCTAGTTTTTAACTTCACACTGTCGTTTCAGAATCTCCTGGTCTGTTAATACACCTTTTACTAATTTTCTTACTATTACTTTTTCATTTACTATTTAGTTTTCATTTACTTACTATTAGTTTTTTCATTACTATTTAAATCCGCTTTGAAATAAATCTCATAACCATAGACCTGCTGTCATTGCTGGTAAGCTCCAAGTGATGTCTAGTTTTTAACTTCACACTGTCGTTTCAGAATCTCCTGGTCTGTTAATACACCTTTTACTAATTTTCTTACTATTACTTTTTCATTTACTATTTAGTTTTCATTTACTTACTATTAGTTTTTTCATTACTATTTAAATCCGCTTTGAAATAAATCTCATAACCTTAGACCTGCTGTCATTGCTGGTAAGCTCCGAGTGATGTCTAGTTTTTAACTTCACACTGTCGTTTCACAATCTCCTGGTCTGTTAATACACCTTTTACTAATTTTCTTACTATTACTTTTTCATTTACTATTTAGTTTTCATTTACTTACTATTAGTTTTTTCATTACTATTTAAATCCGCCTTGAGATAAATCTCATAACCTTAGACCTGCTGTCATTGCTGGTAAGCTCCGAGTGATGTCTAGTTTTTAACTTCACACTGTCGTTTCAGAATCTCCTGGTCTGTTAATACACCTTTTACTAATTTTCTTACTATTACTTTTTCATTTACTATTTAGTTTTCATTTACTTACTATTAGTTTTTTCATTACTATTTAAATCCGCTTTGAAATAAATCTCATAACCATAGACCTGCTGTCATTGCTGGTAAGCTCCAAGTGATGTCTAGTTTTTAACTTCACACTGTCGTTTCAGAATCTCCTGGTCTGTTAATACACCTTTTACTAATTTTCTTACTATTACTTTTTCATTTACTATTTAGTTTTCATTTACTTACTATTAGTTTTTTCATTACTATTTAAATCCGCTTTGAAATAAATCTCATAACCTTAGACCTGCTGTCATTGCTGGTAAGCTCCGAGTGATGTCTAGTTTTTAACTTCACACTGTCGTTTCAGAATCTCCTGGTCTGTTAATACACCTTTTACTAATTTTCTTACTATTACTTTTTCATTTACTATTTAGTTTTCATTTACTTACTATTAGTTTTTTCATTACTATTTAAATCCGCCTTGAGATAAATCTCATAACCTTAGACCTGCTGTCATTGCTGGTAAGCTCCGAGTGATGTCTAGTTTTCAACTTCACACTGTCGTTTCAGAATCTCCTGGTCTGTTAATACACCTTTTACTAATTTTCCTGTATTTCCTACATACTGCTATTTCTGTCACCTTCCTTTCTTACCAAACACCTAATAACCCAGAACCATTTAAATAGATCTTGCTTTCGAAGCCCTTGAACTTTTCCTTCTACCCTGCAACACCTTCAGATAACCCCTTTTCGTCCGTGACGCCAAACTTGACAACCATTTTCGTAGATGAAAATTCAAACATTAACAATCCGTTGCCTCCCAAAGACATCTATACTTTCAAAGGAAAGCTATAACTTCATAAGGTGTTGGGTGCCATATCTTTTTACCTTCTTTTTTCTTGCGAATATTTAACCCACGTTTCCTTTTCTTTATTTTCTTTTTTTACCTTCTTTTTTCTTGCGAATAATTAACCCACGTCTCCTTTTTCTTTATTTTTCCTTTTTTACCTTCTTTTTTCTTGCGAATGTTTAACCCACATTTTTTTTTATTTTCTTTTTTTACCTTCTTTTTTCTTGCGAATATTTAACCCACGTTTATTTTTTCGTTATTTTCTATTTTTTGCTATCTTTTTTCTTGCGAATATTTAACCCACGTTTCTTTTTTTCTTTATTTTCTTTTTTTACCTTCTTTTTCTTGCGAATATTTAACTCATGTTTCTTTTTTTCTTTATTTGCTTTTTTACCTTCTTTTTTCTTGTGAATATTCGACCCACGTTTCATTTTTATTTTCCTTTTTCTTACCTTCTTTTTTCTTGCGAATATTTAACCCACGTTTATTTTTTCGTTATTTTCTATTTTTGCTATCTTTTTTCGTGCGAATATTTAACCCACGTTTCTTTTTTTCTTTATTTTCTTTTTTTACCTTCTTTTTTCTTGCGAATATTTAACTCATGTTTTTTTCTTTCTTTATTTGGCACCCGCTACTACATAAAACCGCATAACTACATATGGACGTCTTTTTGATTAACAGTTGAATTCCTGGTTATATCTGATTTTTTATGGTATATTTCCTAAACTCTATAAGTTTGCCTTTGAAAAATTGAAACGTTCACATTCGTTTTCATCGTTTTGGCACTTTAAATATTAGTGTATGAAGAAGCTAACAGCAATCTCAGCGCTGATTTCACTTCATTGATATTTCTCTCTTTCTTTTTCATAGTACTGAATGCGTCAGATAGGATTTCTAATTTATTCAAATTAGCATTTGGGGGCTCCAAGAGATAGTGACACCACTCTTATTTGTAACAATTGATGTTTGTTTTAATTTTGATTTTTTAATTTTAATCCCTGTTCATTTTAAGATTCATGTACTCGTTTACATTAATTTTTGTTTGCTCTAAGTTTGACTCGATGATTCATTTATTTTTGCTCGTTTTGGGTTTTGATGACACTCTTAATTTTTCATTCAACAAATCTTGTTTTCAGAAAAGATTTTCAAAATGAACTTGATTTTATTATTTGTTGCAGGAATAATTGTATTTTTTTTAAGCTTTTCTAATTAAGTCTTAAAATATTGGATTGCAAGTTAAGTTTTGGGTAAAAATTTGACTATTTAGTAAAAACTAAAGTATATTTGAAGAAAGCTTGTTATATTGGATTTACATCGAAACTATTTTTTTTTTAATGTATCCCGGCAAACCTTGTTTTAAGCTGTACGTACACTCTTTAAGCTTCTTATTTGGAAGGTGTACTTTTAGTATATTTTTAAATATCTGTTATTGGAAACGAGTTTAAAGAAACTATAAAAAATGTTTTTCACCAACATAGTTCTGATGTTCTTTTGAAAGGTTCAAATCCCGAACTGTAACTCAACTACCTTTTTTATGCATTGATTAGATTCCCAATAACCAAAATAATTCAAGAGATGATACATATAGACTGCTTAAAATAGGGCTATTATGCTTCTTTACTAAAAGACATTGGGTCCTTATTTTCTTTAGCGGTATAAGTGCATATGTATGTACTTATGCCCTAAGCAAGAAATAGTATAGACTTAAATAAGCGTTTCTTTAAAAACTTGTTTTCAAAATGATCTAAAAAAGCAGAAGTGTTTTTTTTTCTCCGCAATCTGTGAATATCAAACAGTTCGTGGTAACGAACTGTAGTAAGGAGCGATCCGGCTCAATAGTAACCAAAACTCTAAAAAATTGAATTTTGATATAAATAGCTACATCAAAAGAATCGCATTTTAATGCTGATTTTAAATATATAAGTTTCATCAAGTTTAGTCTTAGCCATCAAAAGTTACGAGCCTGAGAAAATTTGCCTTATTTAGGAAAATAGGGGGAAACACCCCCTAAAAGTCGTAGGATCTTAACGAAAATGACACCATCAGATTCAGCGTATCAGAGAACCCTACTGTAGAAGTTTCAAGCTCCTATCTACAAAAATGTGGAATTTTGCATTTTTTGCCAGAAGACAAATCACGGGTGCGTGTTTATTTGTTTGTTTTTTTGTTTTTTTGTTTTTTTTTTTTTTTTCCAGGGGTCTTCGTATCGACCAACTGGTCCTAGAATCTCGGAAGAGGGCTCATTCTAACGGAAATGAAAAGTTCTAGTGCCCTTTTTAAGTGACCAAAAAAATTGGAGGGCATCGAGGCCCCCTCCCACGCTCATTTTTTCCCAAAGTCAACGGATCAAAATTTTGAGATAGCCATTTTGTTTGGAATAGTCGAAAATCTTAATAACTATGTTTTTGGGGATGACTTACTCCCCCACAGTCCCTGGGGGAGGGGTTGCAAGTTACAAACTTCAACCAGTGTTTACATATAATAATGGTTATTGGGAAGTGTACAGACGTTTTCAGGGGGATTTTTTTTGGTTTTGGGGGTAGGGTTGAGGGAGGGGGCTATGTGGGAGGATCTTTCCTTGGAGAAATATGCCATGGTTGAAAAAAATTCAATGAAAAGGGCGCAGGATTTTCTAGCATTACTATAAAAAAAAACAATGAAAAAATAAACATGAAAACGTTTTTTCAAATGAAAGTAAGGAATAGCATTGAAATTTAAAACAAACAGAGATTATTACGCATATGAAGGGCTCTAAAAATACTTTTGCATAAAGAGCGAGGTATTTAGGAGGAGATAAATACCTCGCTCTTTATGCTAAAATATTTTTAGTGATTTCAACTATTTATTCAACGGCCTATTTGATTCAGGGGTCATTCTTAAAGAATTGGAACAAAACTTACGATTTAGTGTAAAGAGCGAGGTATTAACGAGGGTACAAACCCCCTCGTACACATAATAAAAATATAAGAATATAAAAGTTTGTTACGTAAGTTAATTCTTAAGTTACGTATATTTTTTACTAATAAAAACGTTCATTGAATATTAAAAGTTATAGTAGCCTTTTTAAGTAACCGAAAAATTGGAGGGCAGCTAGGCCTCCTTCCCCATCCCTTATTTCTCAAAATCGTCTGATCAAAACTAAGAGAAAGCCATTTAGCCAAAAAAAAATTAATATACTAATTTCATTTCAATAATTTATGTGCGGAGAGCCAAAATCAAACATGCATTAATTCAAAAACGTTCAGAAATTAAATAAAAAAAACTAGTTTTTTAACTGAAAGTAAGGAGCGACATTAAAACTTAAAACGAACAGAAATTACTCCGTATATGAAATGGGTTGTCCCCTCCGCAGTCCCACGCTCTTTACGCTAAAGTTTTAGTTGTTTTAAAAAGTAGAATTGTGGCAAAGAGTCAAACTTTAGCGTAAAGAGCGTGGGACTGCGGAGGGGACAACCCATTTCATATACGGAGTAATTTCTGTTCGTTTTAAGTTTTAATGTCGCTCCTTACTTTCAGTTAAAAAACTAGTTTTTTTTATTTAATTAATGAAAAAGAATGGTGCAAAACAGACTGGGCTTTACAAAACATAGCTATCAGATTGATCTAAGCTATAAATGACGAAAGGAAAAAACGAGAAATGAATGGAGAAAAAGAATGCAATAAATGCATAAAAGAAAAAAAATGAGTTATCTGGCCTAAAATTCGAACTTAAGTTACCATGGGCTCAAGCAAGTGTTCTCGCCGCTGTGCTGTCAAGTCTTGTATAATATGTGTTTGTTTTATATTTGTTGGTGTCAAATCACCCGTTTTATTGTTTTATTTAGACAAGATGCGATATGAAAGGCAGGGAATTTCAATGTTATATTATTCCAATGTCATTGGAAGTGCTTGAATTGATAAAGTTTTGAAGTAATTGACATTCGGAAGGGGTCGAAAAGCAGCTCACAAATGTAGCACTTAAGTAAATCAGCTTGAACTTGCAGCTAAAACAGCTAAACAAACTAACTAGACAGCTCACAAACTTAACAAACTTATGTGACAAATATTGAAATGACAAATACAAGTCGCTGAGCTGAGGAAAACGAAAAAAAAAACTACGGTGCATACGGGAGTATAGTGCTCAAATGATTCGTTTATATGGATTTATCTGTCATTGTAGGACGCACTTCAAGAATTACTTAGCCAATCACAAAACGCCAGGGAAAGTGAGATCCCATTACCGGAAAATTTTCATTTATCTCAAACTGCGACTGTCTCAAAGAATCTTTCGGTCTTGTCTGCTCCAGCAAAGATGACCCCCGCTACTACTGAAAACACCATAGTTGAAATTATTCCAACCTCAGCAAGTACATTAGTTGTCAATCCTACAGTTCCACATTTAGAACCACATGAAGAGTAAGTATTGTTTAATTATTCTCATGAAATCACCTACATTAAAATATGATCTTATATCTTTAGTTACCAATATTTTAATTTAAATCCGAGGATGATTTTTATCCAAAGACCAACTCCCACATCATTGATTGAAAAATACGAACTAAAATTTATTTTAGTATTTCTGTGATATCACTCGTCAATTTAGCAGGGATAATAATTATACATACCTGAACAAGGACTGGAATTACCCTGGTGATACTAGTCCAAAGGAAGATCGAGAAGATTGGAAAAAAGTAAACTAAAAAATACACTTATTCTTGTTTAGTGCTGCTCGCAAAGAAGATCTTCATTAATGTGAGGTGTGTTGAAAACAGACTTAAAATAATGTAGGTACAGGATCCCGAAGTTGTTATTCAGGTTTAAGTTGTGAATGATGAGTAATCCCTTGTGAAGAGCTTTATTAATGGTCTTCTTACATGTGACCTTTATTAATGTTATTAATTATTTTATTATTTATTATTAATTAATAAATATTGCTACACTGTTCTTACATGTGACCTTTTAATGTAAACAGTGACATGTAAGAGCTTTATTAACGGTCTCGGTACATTTGATCTCTATTAATCTGTTATTAATCATTAATTAATCAATGTAACTACATTATTATTACAGGTGATCGTTATTAATTTTATGTAAACAGTGACATGTTAGAGCTTTATTAATGGTCTTAGTACATTTGATATGTTTTAATCTGTTATTAATCGTTTTATCATTGATTATTAATTAATAAATATTGCTACACTATTATTACATGTGATCTTTATTAATTTAATGTAAATAGTAACATGTAAGAGCTTTATTAACGGTCTCGGTACATTTGATCTCTATTAATCTGTTATTAATCATTTTATCATTAACTAATTAATATTACATCATTATTATTACATGTGATCCTTGTTAATTTAATGTAAACAGCAACATGTTAGAGCTTTATTAACGGTCTTAGTACATTTGATCTCTATTAATCTGTTATTAATCATTTTATCTTTTATTATTAATTAATCATTATAATTATATTATTGTTGCCTATGATATTTATTAATTTAATGTAAACAATAATGTATTCGAGCTTTATTAATGGTGTAACTACATGTGATCTTCATTATTAAATATGGTCTTTATTAAAAGAGCTTTATTACATGTGATCTTTATTAATGATCTATTTTCTTCAGTTTGCGCTACTCGGTACTTCTTTTAAACTTAGAATATACTTTTTATACTCTATAAATAATTAAATACTTCTTAAGTCCTATTATGCTTAGTATCGGGGGACCGAGCTTCCCTTTCTAAAAAGAAAGACAGCTTTTTTATCTCTTTAGTAAAACAACTTTGATTTCATTCTATTGAGCGAACCTTTTTGCATATTTATATTGACTAATTATTCGATGTTATCGATAATCAAATTAAATTGCAATATGCTTATTTAAATATTTAGCAAAACACTCACGTTCGGCGAAATTTATTATAGCTGTTCCAAGTAATTTTGACGAGATTCATCTGAAAAATGTTTTCCCAAAATTAAGGTTTGAAACAGGTTTTCCCTAAGTCGTTACCTACCTAGATCGTTTTTTTTTCACCGGAAAATAGCACTATGCCAATTTTCGGAAGAAATTATATTGCTTTTTTCGTAAAAAAAAAAAATTGCAGATAAATAAATATCCATCTAAAAAAAGAATAAATGATCAAAAGTAAGTACATAGATGGCACTGTAAGATAGTAAACGAGGCCACATGGCGGACACCAAAATTCTTGGGGATGAAGCAGTGCAGCAGTGATAAATGAAGCAGCAGAGGCTGCTTCATTTTAGTTAGCGTAATTCCTTTGTGCCTTTTTTTTTTTTTTTTTTTTTTTTTTTTTTTTTTTTTTTTTTTTTTTTTAAACATGTGGTTTCATTACTTAAAATTTCTAGATTAGCTAACAATTCGGAGAGATAAAAAATAGAAATGTGTTTTTTTTTTCGGGTTAGAATTTCATCCTGAATCAAATAAAACATTAATTTGTGTCATAAATTTATTTTACCCTTACTTGCTCCCTCCCCCCGCATAATGGTCAAATACATACCCTGAATTGTATATAATCAACGAATTTCTGAATGTTTTTATAAACTGTTAAATCTATTTGAATGTTAAGAGTATTTGAATGTAATACAAATGAATGTTACATTTGGATTCCTGATGAAAATCCATTTCTAAATGCATATCTCTTTATCTATTTCAGTTGTCAGTTAATCTAGAAATGTATCGAAATTCTTCGTATGTAAATGCTATTGACCTTGGATTAGCTCTCACTACTTTGAAATTTTGTTGTCATTTTTTTGGTATATTGCCGAGTTGTTCGACATGTTCACTTTGTCGGTTTTTTTTCGGGTACTATTCGGTAGAGCAGGCGGAAATGATGGAAAAGTTTGAGCATTGGAAAATACCATTTTTGTAGAATTTGGTAAAAATCTCATACATTGCCTTATAATGGAAAGTAGCCGAGCTCCAGAATCCTCTCCTCAAAATTAAACAACAACTATTTCATTATGATTATGCTTTAATGATTGACAAAGTTCATTTTAATTTATAGCCCGCGGAACCCTTTACAATCAAAGTCTATTTGGATTGGTAATTTATTTGATGTTAATGATAAAGTGGAAAAGGAGTTGAAAAGCCAATTTAGCAGGTTAGTCTTTTTTCTTTTTTTTCTTAATTTAAATATTTTCGTGCCTAACTTTATCTGGAGGATATCTTAGAGTAAGTCTACATTTGATGTTTTCTTGAAAACAGGGAGACAGGTTTTCTATTTTTATTTAATAAGGAACTAATATGTATCCAGCTCAAAATAATCAGTTCAATTCGATTTTATCTGTTATTAAATAAAAAAAACAAGTTTACTCTTTCTCTCAATTCTACTTTATTAAACAGTAAATAACTTTAGCGTAAAGAGCGGGACGTTGAGGGAGGAACAGCCCCTTTCATACACGGAGTAATTTCTGTTCGTTTTAAGTTTTAATGTCGCTCCTTACTTTCAGTTAAAAAAACTTGTTTTTTTTTTTATTTAATTTCTGAACGTTTTTGAATTAATGTATGTTTTTATTTTGGCTCTCCGCAAATGAATAATTAAAACGAAATTTGTGTATTAATTTTTTTTTGCTAAATGGCTTTCTCTTAGTTTTGATCAGATTTTATTAGTTTGATTAGTTTTGATTTTGATCAGTTGCCCTCCAATTTTTCGGTTACTTAAAAAGGCAAGTAGAATTTTTTAATTTTAACGAACGTTTTTATTAGTAAAAAATATACATAACTTACAAATTAACTTACGTAACGAACTTCTATATTCGTATATTTTTATTATGTATATGAGGGGGTTTTCCTCCTCATTAATACATCACTCTTTACACTAAAGCTTTAATTTTGTCCTAATTCTTTAAGATTGCCCCTTGAATCACAAAGGCTGTTGAATAAATAGTTGAAATTACTAAAAATACATTAGATTAAAGAGCGAGCTATTTAGGAAGAGATTGACCTCCCATATGCGTAATAATCTCTGTTCGTTTTAAGTTTTAATGCTGGTCCTTACTTTCAGTTGAAAAAAGTTTTTCATATTTATTTTTTCATTGTTTTTAAATAATGCTAGAAAATCCTGCGCCCCCTTCATGGAATTTCTTTTCTCCCATGACAAATTCCTCCAAGGAAAGATTCTCCCACGTAGCCCCCCAACCAAAAAATCATCCTGAAAAGGTCTGTACACTTCCCAATAATCGTGACTGTATGTAAACTCTGATCAAAGTTTGTGACTTGCAGCCCCTCCCCTGGGGACTCTGGGAAACATAATAGTTATTATGTTTTTCGATTGGGAAAAAAAACTTTGGGAAAAAACGAGCGTGGGGGGGCCTAGGTGCCCTCCAGTTTTTTTGGTCACTTAAAAAGGGCACTAGAACTTTTAATTTCCGTTAGAATGAGCCCTCTTGTAACAGTCTAGGACCATTTGGTCGATACGATCACCCCTGGTTAAAAAAAAAAAACAAAAAAAAAACGAACAAATAAACACGCACCCGTGATCGGTTTTGTGGCAAAAAATACTAAGTTCCACATTTTTATAGATAAGAGCTTGAAACTTCTACAGTAGGGTTCTCTGATACGCTAAATGCGATGGTGTGATTTTTAGAGGGTGTTTCCCCCGATTTTCCAAAACAAGGCAAATTTTCTCAGGCTCGTAACTTTTGATGAGCAAGACTAAATTTGATGAAACTTATATATTTAAAATCAGCATAAAAATTCAATTATTTTGATATATCTATTGGTATCAAAATTCCGTTTTTTAGAGTTTCGTTTACTATTGAGCCGGGTCGCTCCTTACTACAGTTCGTTACCACGAACTGTTTGATGATAGGCAGCGAAATAGCACTGTCTAAGTAAAGAGCAATATGGGCACAATGTATTATTATTATTTTTTTTTGTTTTTAGACCAGGGCACTTCGTATCGAATGGGCTGTCGTAAAAACTTCGAAAAGGGCTCATTTGATTGGAAATTGGAAGGGCTTATTCCCTTTTTAATAGTCGAAAGTGATTTCGACTCGACGGAGGTCAACTATCACCCCTTCCACGCCCACCATTTCCCCAAACACATCCAATCAAAATTTTGAGAGTAGCCATTTTGTTCAACGTAGTTAAAAGGTCCGGAAATTGTTTGAGGATGACACCCCCCAGAGCCCTCAGGGCAAGGGTTGTAAGTTATGTCCTGGGGGCATATAAGGTTTATACAGAAAGTGTGATTGTATAAACCTCGGAAGGAGCTCAATGGATTGCTAATCAGAAGTTTAATGCGCTTTTTTGAGATTCAGAGTGATGTAAGGGTGGATACCCGTCCCCCGCACCTCGTATTTTTATAAAATACATTTGATAGAAATTTTTAGATGGCTATTTGTTGTCGTAAAAACTTCGGAAAAGGCTCATTCGATTGGAAATTGACAGGGCTAGTGCCCTTTTTAAAAGTCAAAAGTGATTGGAGGGCAACTTACCCCTCTCCCACGCCCATCATTTTCCCAAACACATCCAATCAAAATTTTGAGACAACCATTTTGTTCAACTTAGTTGAAAGATCTGGAAATTATTTCTTTGAGAATGAACCTCCCCCCCCCCTCAGAGCCCTCAGGGCAAGGGTTGTAAGTTATTCCCTGAGGGCATATAGGGTATATATAGAAAGGGTGATCGTATTAACTCCGGAGGGGGCTCATTGGATTGGTAATCAGATATTCTAGTGCCCTGTTTGAAATTCAGAGTGATCAGAGGGAGGATACCCCCCACATCTAGTATTTTCCCGAAGTGCATCTGATAGAAATTTTGTGATGGCCATTTGTTGTCGTACTAACTTTGAAAAGGGTTCATTCGATTAGAAACTGAAAGGACTAGAGCCCTCTTTGATAGTCAAAAGTGACTGAGGGGCAACTAACCCCTCCTCCCACGCCCACCATTTCCTCAAACACATCCAATCAAAATTTTGAAATAGCAATTTCGTTCAACGTAATTGAAAGGTCCGGAAATTATGCCTTTAAGGATGACAAACCCGCCCACAGCCTTCAGGGCAAGGGTTATAAATTATGCCCTGGGGGCATACAAGGTATATATAGAAAGGGTGATCGTGTAAAATTCGGAGGGGGTCATTGGATTGGTGATCATAAGTTCTAATGCATTTTAAGATTGAGAGTGATCGGAGGGTAGATTCCTTCCCCCACACACGCTTGTACACATACACACCTCACACTTCCCTGAAATGCATCTGATAGAAATTCTGAGATGGCCATGTGTTTTCGTAAAAACTTCGAAAAGAGCTCATTCGATTGGAAATTGAAAAGACTAGTGCCCTTTTTAATAGTCGAAAGCGTTTGAAGGGCAACTAACCCCCCTACCACACCCACCATTTCTCCAAACACATCCAATCAAAATTTTGAGATAGCCATTTTGTTCAACGTAATTAAAAGGTTCATAAATTATGTCTTTTAGGAAGACAACCACCCCTCCCATATCCCTCAGTTCAAGGGTTGAAGTTATGCCCGGGTATATAAGGTTTATACAGAAAGGGTGATCGTATAAACCTCGGAGGGGGCTCATTGGATTGGTAATCAGATTATTTAGTGCCCTGTTCAGAGTGATAGGAGGTTGGATACCCCCTCCCCCACAACTCGTATTTTCCCGAAATGCATTTGATACTAATTTTGAGAGGGCCATTTGTTACAGTAGAAATTTCGAAAAGAGCTCATTCGATTGAAAATTGAAAAGGCTAGTGCCCTTTTTGATAGTCGAAAGTGACTGGAGGGCAAGTAACTCTCCTACAACACCCACCATTACCCTAATAAATCCAATCAAATTTTGAGCTAGCCATTTTGTTCCACGTAATTCAAAGATCCAGAAATTCTATCTTCGCGGGTGACACTCCCTCCCCAGTGCCCTCAGGGCAGGGGTTTTAAGTTATGCCCTTGGGACATACAAGGTTTTTATAAAAAGGGTGAACGTATAAACTTTTGGAGGGGGCTCATTGGATTGGTAATCAGAAGTTCTAACGTTCTTTTTAGGATTGAAAGTAATCGAAGGGTGGATACCCCCTGAAACCTCGTATTTTCCCGAAATGCATCTGGTACAAATTTTGAAATGGCCATTTGTTGTCGTAGAAACTTAAAAAAAAGTCTCGTTCAATTGGAAAATGAAAGGGCTAGTGCCCTTTTGGTGTAAAGTTGGAGGGCAGCAAGCCCTCCCCCCACGTCCATCAACTCTCAAAACACAACAAATCAAAATTTTGAGATAGGCAATATGTTCATCGTAGTTAAAAGGTCTGGAAATTTAGCCTTTGGCAACCCCCACAGAACATAATTTTCACTTTACTGAAAAAAGAAAATGGCTGTGGATTGTCAGTTTTAAAACATATTCGATCGAAATTTTAAGAAAGCTTTTTTGTTCAGTATTGTTGAAAGATCCAGTATGGGGGGTGTCAACCTCCTACAGTCCTCGGGACAAGTGCTGTAAGTTCGGCAATTCCTGTTTTGTTTTTGCATAGTATATGTTATTGAGAAAGGTATGCATGTTTGAAATTTACTTCCCAAGAAGACAAAGGGTATTCAGGTGAGCCTTTCAGAGAATTTTGAGGGGAGTGTTGAACTAAATCAACACACTTTGTGTGTGTACGGATTGTCAAAAGTATACTAATTTGGAAAATTCAGGAAATGATAAGGAGGTGATCAAAAAGGCGAAATTTGCGTGCTATACTACTGCAACTACCAGACTACTTTATATACAGTATTGAGGGGAAATTCGAGCGGAATTTCAAATATATTGAATTTCCCTCAAATTAGAAGAAATTGAGGGGGATATCAGAATATGTTTGAAATTTACTTCCCAAGAAGACAAAGGGTATTCAGGTGAGCCTTTCAGAGAATTTTGAGGGGAGTGTTGAACTAAATCAACACACTTTGTGTGTGTACGGATTGTCAAAAGTATACTAATTTGGAAAACTCAGGAAATGATAAGGAGGTGATCAAAAAGGCAAAATTTGCGTGCTATACTACTGCAACTACCAGACTACTTTATATAAAGTATTGAAGGGAAATTCGAGCGGAATTTCAAATATATTGAATTTCCCTCAAATTAGAAGAAATTGAGGGGGATATCAGAATATGTTTGAAATTTTTTCACTTTTCTTATTTTCATAAATGAAAAATTATCAAAACTTTAAAGGAATAAATATCAGTATATCTCAATTAAACTGAAAATCCATGGTTATTATTTTTTTTTCTCAGTAAAGCACAAATTATTTTCTGATCTTGAGAAGGTATGGGGGTTATCGTCCCTACTCATGTTAATTTTGGCTCGTTTTGAGTTTGAGCTGGCTATTTATTGTAATTTGTCTTCATTTTGAGTTTCATGTATTTATTGATAGTCACTTGGGGTAGTTTTACGCTTGGAACATTGTTTGACTTTATTTTTGTTCATTCTGGCTTAATTGAGCTCTTTACCTTTCTTCAAAAAACTTGTTTTGTGGAAAATGTTTTTGAAATTAATCAACAAAAACGCCAACTATGTTACTAATAGCCTTCTCCCATTTTTCCAACCTTCTAGATGTCAATTGGCGAGAAAGTCTCTACAATTGACCAATTTTGATAGTTTATAAGCTTCTTTATCTTTCTTGGTAACTTACATTGTTTCCTTTTCAAATTTGTTCCTTGATATAGCTCCCAGAAAACAGAACAATCCATCTTGACTTCTTAGTTTTTGGTATGCCGGCCCTTTGTCTTTTTTTGCCCTACCCAGAAACAGGAAACGAGCGTCAGTAGTGGTCAACACTATCCGGATTACCAGTTTTTCCTCCCACTTATTCAGAAACCACCGAATGTAGATGCGTCTTTAAATATATGCGCATAGTATTTAAATGGCTTGCTTTTATAGGAAAAATGGTAATTTGTAGGGAAAATTTTGCCATCTGTAGGAGTTGAACCCATGACCTCGTAATGTAAAATTAATTAATAGAAAAGTATTGTTGAAAAAATTGTGACAATCCACAAATAACTGTATTCTTTGGAAAGGAGGTTTTAACTATATTAATGAACTCTTATTGCTCACGTGGTTTTTCTATTGAATTATTATAATTGAAATTCAAGTGGCTGGAGATGGAAGATATAGATGCCAGAGGGGGTAAGTAATTGGCTGTGTTTGATGTTTTTCAAAGCGGGCTTTTGACAGTAGGCCATAGTTTTGGCGCTTTTTTTTATGGAGATTTTAGCGGACTGGAAAATTAGAATTTTTTTTAATTTTTTATTAAAATGTATCATTCAATTATATGTGATTATCTACCTACGAGAAGCCACTAAAGTAACTTAAAAACTACTAGTGAATGACAGCGATTTACATTTAATTAATTATATAAAATATCAGTTAAGTAGTGCCAGTGAAAATGTTTTCGGCCAGTAAAAGACATGCTATCTTATATTTAGGGTGGTAAATGTATGGCATTATCCCCAAAAGGATTAGGCCACGTTTGGATACCAATTTCTGCTAAAGTGGGCATTTTAAGGCTTTCAAAGTTACCAATTGTAAATATAGGACTCAAATCCAATTAGGAACATTTAAACACCCTGAGACCCCCGGAGTTGTAACATCTCTCATATATAGATTGGTTTCTCAGTCAATCTTATTCCGTAATTAAACAAAAAAAACAAGTTTTTTTTAAATAAAAGTAAGGAGCGACATTAAAACTTAAAACGAACAGCAATTACTCCGTATATGAAAGGGGCTTTTCGTCCTCAACGCCTCGCTCTTTACGCTAAATTTGACTCTTTCTCTTAACTCGACTTCTTAAAAATTTAAAAACTTTAGCGTAAAGAGCGAGGCGTTGAGGACAAAAGCCTCTTTCATATACGGAGTAATTTCTGTTCGTTTTAAGTTTTAATGTCGCTCCTTACTTTCATTTAAAAAAACTTGTTTTTGTTTGTTTAATTTCTGGACGTTTTTAAATTAATGCATTTTTTTATCTTGGCTCTCCGCGCATAAATAATTAAAACGAAATTTGCATATTAATTTTTTGGGGCTAAATGGGTTTTTCATAGTTATAATTGGAAGATTTTGAGAAAAAAGGAGCGAGAGATGAGGCCTAGTTGCCCTCCAATTTTTTGATTACATAAAAAGGCAACTATAACTTTTAATTTTTTTTACTAACGTTTTCATAAGTAAAAAATATACGTAACTTACGAATTAACTTACGTAGCGAACTTCTATATTCGTATGTTTTATTGCGTATATGAGGGGGCTCACCCCTCGTCGATACCTCGCTGTTTAGATTAAAGCTTAAATTTTGTCCCAATTCCTTAAGAATGACCCCTGAATCACAGAGGCCGTAGAATAAATAGTGGAAATTACTAAAAATAATTTAGCGTAAAGAGCGAGGTATTACGAGGTGGTAAACCTCATATGCGTAATAATTTCTGTTCGTTTTAAGTATTAATGCTGCTCCTCACTTTCAGTAGAAAAAAACTTTTCATATTTATTTTTTCATTGTTTTTTTAAATAATGCTAGAAAATCCTGCGCCCCCTCCATTAAAAGTCTCTCCCCCAATGAGAAGTTCCTCCATGGAAAGATACTCCCACATACCCCCCCCCCCCTCAACTCTCCCCCCAAACCAAAAAAATCCCCCTGAAAACATCTGTACACTTCCCAGTAACCATTACTATATGTAAACACAGGTCAAAGTTTGTAACTTGCAGCCCCTCCCACGGGGACTGCGGGGGAGTAAGTCGTCCCCAAAGACATAGTTATTAAGTTTTTCGACTATGGTGAATAAAATGGCTATCTCAAAATTTTGATCCGGTGACTTTGGGGAAAACATGAGCGTGGGAGGGGGCCTGGGTGCCCTCAATTTTTTTTGGTCACTTAAGAAGGACACTAGAACTTTTAGTTTCCGTTAGAATGAGCCCTTTTGTGACATTCTAGGACCACTGAGTCGATACGATCACCCCTGGAAAAAAAAAAAATAAATAAATAAACAAATAAATAAACACGCATCCGTGATTTGTCTTCTGGCAAAAAATGCGAAATTCCACATTTATGTCGATAAGGGCTTTAAACTTCTACAATAAGGTTCTCTGATACGCTGAATCTGATGGTGTGATTTTCGTTAAGATCGTATGACTTTTAGGGGGTATTTCCCCCTGTTTTCTAAAATGAGGCAAATTTTCTCAGGCTCGTAACTTTTGACGCGTAAGACTAATCTTGATTAAATTTATATATTTAAAATCAGCATTAAAATGCAATTCTTTTGATGTAACTATTGGCATTGAAATTCTATTTTTAGAATTTTGGTTACTATTGAGCCGGGTCGCTCCTTACTACAGTTCGTTACCACGAACTGTTTGATAAAAAGGCCATGTCTGGCTTAGGGGCGATCTAAAATTGTTCCAAAATAATAATGTCTCTCCTCTTCACTATGTCTCTCTCTCTTTTCATCCCTCCCTCTTTCTTTCTCTCTCTCTCTCTTCCCTTTTCTCTTTCTCTATTTCCTATCTTTTAAGTGCTCTCTGTGTCTTTTTGTTTTTTATGTAATCTTCTATTTTTATGAAGTTATGACTATGGAAGTATTTACAGTGTGCAATTTTTCTCCGAGAAGGAGGAGGTCATTGAGGGGTACTTCAAATCGATATTAGGGAAAGGTTCCTCTTGTCTTGACTGAATATCAAAGGCGATGGAGGTTTTTTAACCCTGCCTCCTAGATTTGTTTGCCATCCCTGATTTTGAAAACAAATTTTTCTGTGGGAATTCTCATTGAAAAAACACCTTTTCTTGTAATTTTAATGAAAAAATACAAAATTGTCCCCTCCTCCCAGTTTGAAATATTTTTGCCTCCCGTGCATCAAATTAAGTTGATGCTACTGATGACAATCTTTGTCAAACTGAGGAGCATAATGGAAAGAATCAGGACCAATACTAGGAAAAACATCTTACTCTCGAGTAGGAGTAATCTTAAAATTCCCCGGTTCTTCCTAATTCCTGTTTGGCACTATTGTATCTTTGCTGTATCCTAGTGCAACATTTTTTGCTTTCAGATTTGGTGGCATTTTGAATATAACCATAAAAAAAGAAAGTCGATGTGCATTTGTCAACTACTTGGACCACAAGGCTGCTGGTGAAGCGATGAAAATTATGCAGGGGCAAAAAATTGGAAATAATTGTCTTTTAATTCGTTTTCCTACTAATAATAATGCTGCTACCACTATTAACAAGCCCAATCTTGTTCTCAGCAAAGGAAGTGTTTTAGTTGGGTAAGTTGTTTTGATTTTTTCCATATTTCCCTTGAAGACTGGGGGAAGAGCCTTTTAGGAACCATCTGTCCTAGACCATCTCCACTTGTAAAAGTAAAGAAATTCTCAAAGTTGCAGTCATGAGCATAATTGAGAAGGTTAATGAAGATGGACAGAGTCCGAAATTTGAGTCTAGATGGTAGTTTTACAGTTTCTCTTCTTTTACAGAAAAAAGACGAGCATCGTAATTCATACCTCTTTCTTAACAGCATAATTTTATTAATTTTTTTTTTGTCACTTTAATTTATTTCAAGTTTGATTGATTTTGGCTAAAGTATTTTGAATATTTGGATGCTTTATCCATTTTTCCCTCTTGATTCAACTCCTTTTTCTGAAATGGCTGAGGAAATTTTGCGTTTTTCCAAAAGTAAAACTTGTCCAAAAATAGTTGAAACCAATTAACAAAGTGAAATTTCACAGCAACATTGTGTTGAGTTATGTTTCTAAACATAGACAGCGAATTAAAGAGTAAAGAGCGATGTGGGCACGATGTATTATTATCATTTTTTTGTGGTTTTAGACAAGCGCACTTAGAATCGAAGGATTTGTCATAGAAACTTCGAAAAGGGCGCATTCTATTGTAAATTGAAACGGCTAGTGCCTTTTTTAATAGTCGAAAGGGATTGGAGTGCAACTAACCCATGCCCACCATTCCCCCAAACACATCCAATCAAAATGTTGAGGTAGCCATTCTGTTCAATGTAGTTAAAAGATCCAGAAATTATGTCTTTGAGGATGACAACCCCCCAAGCTCTCAGGGCGAGGGTTTTTAGTTATGCCCTGGAGCATATAAAGTTTTTTATCCAAAGGGTGGTCGTAGAAACTTTCGAGGGGGCTTATTGGATTACTAATCGGATGTTCTAATATCCTTTTTAAGGTTGATCGGAGTTTTAAGAAGTGATCGGAGGGTGGATACCCCCCCCCACACCTCGTATTTTCCCAAAATGCTTGTATTTTCCCGAAATGCATCTGATAGAAATTCTGAGATGGCCATTTGTTGTCGTAGAAACTTCAAAAAGGGCTCATTCGATTGGAAATTGATAGGACCTTTTTTAATCGTCAAAATTGATTGGAGAGTAACAAGCCCTCCCTCCCCCACACACACATCAATTCCGAAAACACATCTAATCAAAATTTTGAGATAGCCTTTTTGTTCAGGGTAGTTAATAGGTCTTGAAATTACATCTTTGAGAATGACCCTCCCACTCCACAGCCCTCAGCACAAGGGTTGTAAGTTGTTCTCCGAGGGCATATAAGGTTTTTTATGGAAAGTGTGGTCGTGTAAACTCTGGAGGGGGCTCATTGGATGGGAAATCAGATGTTCTAGTTCCTTTTTTAGGAGTCTAAGTTATCGGGAGCAGCCTCTCCTCCCCTCTACGCTGTATTTTCCACAAATGCATCCGATAAAAATTTTGAGATAGCCATTTGTTCAAAAATCGTCCAAAGATCATATAATAAGGCCTTTGGGGTGGACAGAATTTCCTAGAGTCTGGGGGTAAGGGTTGTAAGTTATGCCCCAGATGCATATAAGGTTTTAATGGAATGGGTGGCCGTGTGAACTTTAGAAGAGGCTCATTTAATTTGAAATTTATAGTTCTAGTTCCCTTTTCAAAGTCAAACATGACGAAGAGCAGCTAGCCCCTCTCCCTGACATCCTCTTTTTCCAAAACGAATTAGACTGAAATTGTGAGACAGCCATTTTGTTACTATTAGTCCAAAAATAATATAACAATGTCTTTAGAATGGACACAACCCCTAGAGCCCATGGACAAGGGTTGTAAGTTATGCCCCGGGGCATATAAAATTTTTATGGAACAGTGGTAGTATAAGCTTTTGAAGGGATGGAGCTCATTTGATTGGAAGTCCGAAGTTTTAGTGCCCTTTTTAAGAGTAAAAAATGAATGGAGGGCAATCAGCCCCCCCCCTTCCCAAGCCTATCATTCGCCAAAACATATCCGATCGAAATTTTAAGGAATCTATATTGTTCAGCCTTGTTGAAAGGTCCAGTAATTGTCTTTGGGGATATCAACCTCCTCACAGTCCTCGGGACAAGGAGGGCATTCAAGGATTCTACATTTGTCCCTTGGCCAAGGAGGCCAAAAAGACGAAGGGCATTCACAGGTGAGCCTTTCAGAGAATATTGAGGGGAATGTTGAACTAAATCAAAACACGTTATGTGTATAAGGATTGTCAAAAGGGCAAAACACATGAATAACTGAGTATATTAATTTGGAAAATTCAGGAAACAATAAAGGATATGATCAAAAGGCAATACTTGCATACTACCAATACTACTACGACTACCACCACTACTACTATCAGACTGCTTTATATACAGTATTGAGGGGAAATTCGAGATAAGTCCAAAGACGCTATGTGCATGCGAATGGTCAAAATAGCGTATTTCAATAATTTATTTGGATATTAAGTTGAAACTTCCAGAGAATGCTTATTGCCTTTTGGTGTGAAGATCATCCCACCAAAAGGCAATATGTGCAAACTACTGCAAATACTACTGTTACTGCTGCATTTACTACTACTACTGCTTCTGTTGATACTACTTGTAAGGCTAAGAGCACTGAGAGGAAAATTTGATAACACTCGGGTTATCAGAAGGGACATATCAGCAATGTCATTGCAACGACTGATTTTAATAATTTAAAACTTCTAGGACTTGAAGAGAGAGATGTTCTACTGATCAAAAGGTAATATGTTAATGCTATTACTAGTTATATCAATACTACTACTCTGACTACTAAATGTGCAGTTCTTTTTTTCAACGATAGTCCTTCTCAGCCTGAACACCTCCTGCTGGGTAGCGAGTCAATTACCGTTTCATCTCACGTCGTGTATCTGGGTTTACCCATAGGCTGTAACCTTAACGAAACTCGTCTACTGCTCGTCAAACACGTCGAGAAAAACTCCGTACCGTGTATGGGTCTATCATCGCCAACAGACTCCTCTTATGCCGAAAGTATCTCGCGAATATGTATAACGCTGTCGCACTGCCGAATATTCTATATATCGCGCCATTTTGGAATTTATTAACTGACACCCAAAAACGCAAGCTCCGGTCCCTTTATTTTAGGTTCGCGAACTTCCTGCTGTGATGGCCCTTGTGGACGAGAAATACTTATATGATTGATAAACACAGGATTGCAGACCCCAGTATCGTGGTAAACCGGTTGATTTCTTACTTCCAGGCAAAATGGAACCGCCCCTGGCTTAAACATTTCTACAGTTCTTGATTATGTATTTTTCCGTGTTGTGTTTTAAATTTCTCTCCGTTTTTCTTCTCTTTTTTTTCTTTTATTTTTTTTTTAATTGTACTCCGTTTTGTTCCATATGAAAAATACGGGTAATAAATATTTTACTTACTTACTTACTACTCTGACTACTATTACAACTATGCCTAAGGTTACGAAGGTGAAATTTTGAGGGGGAAGGTGAACGGAATCACAACATGCCGTCTGTATACAGGTTGTCAAAAGGGCGTAACAGCAATATTTTAGGAAAGGTTTGGTGTCTGAAGTTAAAACTAACAGGGCTTGTTGTGAGGGATGTTGAACTTACCAAAAGTAAATATTTTCATCCTAATGCTTCTGCTTCTACTCATGCTACTACTACTGTCACTATTATTACTACTTCTGTTACGACTGCTGCCACTAAAGCTTAGGCTATTGAATTAATTCTACTGCTATTACTACTTTTACTGCCATTAAAACTAAGGATTAAGGTGAAAAATTTGGGATATATAGAAACTAAATGGAACTAATTCGAAACACACTATGCACACACAGGTTGTCAGGCGTACGCATCCAAATACTTCAACAACGGTTGATGGTATGAAGCTGGAACTTTCAGCGTGTGTTGAAGGGTATGTTGAAGAAACCAAAGGTACTATGCGCATACTGCTACTAATGCTGCTACAACTGTTGCTACTGTACAATCTAAGGGTATCAAGGTGAATCTTTTAAGGACTATCTAGGCGGATGTTGAACTATCAAAACAAGCTATGAGCATCCGGACTTTCAAAAACGTGACAAAGCAATATTTTAAGAACATTATATGATGAAATTATATTATTAAGTTAGACCTTTAAGGGTATGTTGTGGGATTTTGAATTAGCCAGATGGCACTATGTATATACTTATAATAATACCATTACAGCTACTGTAACTAATTACGCCTAAGGGTATTAAGATGAAACGGGAGATTTAGGGAAAGTTTAGGAAGAATTTCAATTAGACGAAAAACAATGCATGCAGGTTTTCAAAAGGCATATAAGCCATATCATTGGCCGCACCACTCAATAATAGCTGGAAATATCATCGAAAATTTTAATGGAGCTAATTCGATTCAAAAATAAAATTTCTGGTGTCCTTTTCAAGAGTAAAAAGAGATTGGAGGGCAAGCAGCCCTTCTCTCAAGCCCCTTCATTTTCCGAACGCATCTAGTCAAAATTTTGAGACAACCATTTTCTTCAGCATAGTAGAACGGTCCAGAAACTATCTCTTTTGGGATTTTGGGTACGCAAACCCCCCACAATCGTGCAATTGGCCCATTATGCTTTAAAACTAAATGTTGCTTTAAAGTAAAAGGCATTGTGTTTATGGTTACCAAGAAGACACCTCAGCAATATATCGAGAACGACTCGAAGTATTAAGTTAAATCTTTTGGGGCTAATACTATTACTTCTTACAATTTAAATATATATACTGCTCTTACAATTTAAATAAATAAAAAAAGAGTGTAAGTGTAACCAGGTTGTGAAAGAGCATACATAGAATCTTTTGGGAATTCTCAGGATAAGATGAGGCAACCTTTTCCGAAATCATTAGACTAGATATTTATCAAAAAAAGGAAATCATGGAAGCTCGTTTATATTTCTGAAAATTCCATAAATAAACTATCTGGATATAGAGTATAAACTCTATCCCTCTATCTGGGTTGCTTTGCGTTTAGACATTATATACTTGTTGCATTTTTAGGAGTGATTTATGTTGTTTTCTTTTTAGAACTGTGCTAGTTCTAGCACACTGAGATAATAGCAGTGGTAATGCGGGTATATTTAAAGCAGACAATGGCATTAATTCTGAACAAATATATTGTAATAGGTTTTTATATTCTTCTCTCTCTCTATCTCTTTCCATATCTCTCTCTCTCTCTCTTGTTCGAAACATATCTCAAATGGAGAACATGAGGTAAATAAGAGTAGATCGGCAGTATTTCTAGTGAGGTGTGAAGTACCACAAGGATCAGTGTTAGGTCCGCTGCTTCACCTTGTCTGTCATGCATCTTCCCTTGGACGATGTGTGTTACTTGCTTTGCAGACAATTCATTATATTTGCCTTATCTGCGGAAGAGCTGTTGAGAATAACCATTCGTGCATTACTTAAGGCTAAAGGTTTTCAACTCATTGAGTCGATTTGTGCGCAAGATTTGTTTAATGACGTTTTGTAGGGTTGGTACGCTGCTTGATATATTTGGCTTGGTAACTTTATATGGTAAATCATTTCAGATAGTTGGCCATCTCTGCTACCTTGTGTTTTATGCTGATTGCCAACTACCATGGAATTGTCACGGCTACGCTGTTTCGTCAGAAATCGCCCATGGGCTGGTATGCTTCGACCTCTGCAGCACTTTCCCCCTACAACGGATACCTGTAACTATACTCTATTCGTTGATTTATCCATACATCTCCAGCGGTTGTCTCCTATGGGGCAGCAGCTTCTTATGCTACTATAGCAGAGCGCAAGCTCAACAAAGTAAACCAGTTCAACTAGTTGGCCATCTCTGCTACCTTGTTTTTTATGCTGATTGCCAACTACTTCGAAATATCACAGTTACGCTGTTTCGTCAGAAATCACCCATGGGGCTGGTATGCTTCGACGTCCGCAGCACTTTTCCCCACAAATGATACCTCTAACTATACTTTATTCGTTGGTTTATCCATACATATCCAGCGGTTGACTCCTATGGGGTAGCTGCTTCTTATGCAATTATAGAAGAGCGCAAGTTCAATAAGTTAAAGTTGTTAGATCAATATATTGGTTTTTCGAGGATATAAATGTGTGTAATATATGTTTAATGGCGTTTTCTAGTGTTGGTTCAGTTCAACTAGTTGGCCATCTCTGCTACCTTGTTTTTTATGATAATTGCCAACTACCATGAAAATATCACAGTTATGCTGTTTCGTCAGAAATCGTCCATGGGATTGGTATGCTTCAACGTCTACAGTACTCTCCCCCCCCCGCCACAAAGGATGCCTGTAACTAGAATCTATTCGTTGGTTTATCCATACATCTCCAGCGGTTGCCTCCTATAGGGTTTTCCTCTTATCGGTTTTTCCAGGATGTAGATGTGCGCAAGATATGTTTAATGGCGTTCTGTAGAGTTGGTACACTGATTGATATATTTGGCCTTGGTAACTTTATGTGACAAAGCAGTTCAACTAGTCGGCCATCTTTGCTACCTTGTTTTTTATATTGATTCCCAACTACCATGGTGACATCACGGTTACGCTGTTTCGTCTGAAATCGCCCATGGGGTTGGTATGCTTCGAAGTCTGCAGCACTCCCCCCCCCACAAAGGATAACTGTAACTATACTCGATAGGGCTCGTTCTAACGGAAATAAAAAGTTCTAGTGCCCTTTTTAAGTCGATAACTGTAACTATACTCTATACGTTGGTTTATCCATAAATCTCCAGCGGTTGCCTCCTGTGGGATAGCAGCTTCTTATGCAACTATAGAAGAGCTCAGGTTCAATAAATTAAAGCTGTTAGACCAATATAAAAGTTTTTCCAGCATATAAATGTGTGCAATATATGTTTAATGACGTTCTATAGAGTTTGTTCAGTTCAACTAGTTGGCCATCTCTGCTACCTTGTTATGGCACTTGCCTGTCGGCCAAATGCTATATAGCGACCGCAATTTCTGTCCGTCTGTCTGTCGGTCCCAGTTTCGCTAGTTTGGGCACTTCCAGATATGCTAGGACGATGAAAGTTGGCAGGCATATCAAAGTTCGGACCAGATTAAATTAGAAATAGTCGCTTCCCCGATTCGACCATCTGGGGGAAGTGGAGGGACGGTTAATTCGGAAAAATTATAAACATTATTTGAAAAATGTCTCCTGTCAAGCCTGCATATCGCAGTGGATATGTTGTTGGTATTCTACTCCGTAGGTCGTAGATTCAATTCCTGACAGGGACAATTTTTATAAGTTTTATCTTGCTCTGCCATTTTTAGTATGAATTTTTAGTTAATTTCAAAACCTTTTTTAAATGTTTGGACTGACTAACACTTACCAAAAATATCAAATTGGATCATCTTTTATGGTGACTAAATCTGGAATTTGCTATAGTATGGGCCAGCAAGCGTAGTTTTATGCTGTTTGCCAACTACCGTGGAAATATCACAGTTACGCTGTGTCGTGAAAAATCACCCAAGGGGTTGATATGCTTCGATGTCTGCAGCATTTTCCCCCGCAAAGGATACCTCTAACTATACTCTATTCTTTTGTTTATCCCTATAGGTCCAGCGGTTGCCTCCTCTGGGGTACAACTATAGAAGAGACGAGTTCAACAAAATAAATCTGCTAGACCAATATATCGGTGTGTCACCTGTGTTGTGTGTCATCTTTTTATCACCATGACACCTGCGTTTGTTTTATGTCCCTGAAGCTCTAATATAGGTCAGTTAAGCGATTACCAAGCTGCAGAATTTGTGTTTCAATGTATGAGTGGTTTGACTTCCTGTGTTTTTAAGAGTGTTTTCCAATTTAATAGTGACCTGCATAATTATGGAATTAGGTGTAGTAATAGTATAGTTGTTGATTTACTTTATAGTACGAGATCTCATTTTCAGTGAGACACCTGTGTCTATCTTTATAGAATATGCTAACAGTGAGCATTGGGGCAGCGGAGCACGTGCCTCAGTTTAAAAAGAAATTAAAAGATTATTTTGGGGGATAATTTTTGAATTCTATTATAGAAGGTAGGGTGGTTAGGAAGGAAGGGTTGGTAGGGCAGAAAGGGTGGGCTCAGGATGTAAGGTAGGGTAGAGTTAGGGAGTTGAGGGGGATTTTAGAATTGATGAGTGACGGTGACTGCATTGCTATTATTATTTTTCTTTTATATTATATTTCTCTATCATTATGTTTAATTCAATATTTTATTTTTTAATTTGTATTATTATTATTATTATTTGTATTTAACTTTATTATTTAAGTTTAGTTATTTATTTTCGTTTGTTTATAGTAATTTTTTTATTCGTTATAAATATTTGGTTTAATAGGTAAGTAGGTACGTGGACTTTCGCGTGACCGAAAACCCTAATAAGTTTTTATACAGCATGAAGTTTTGTTTTTATTTATGTAATTGTGAATGTTAAGAATAAAAATTGAACTCGAACTTAACTGATATCATGAAAAGCACAAATTTAGACCCAAATTCTTCTTAGGGAAGGCCCTCAGCATGGGCGTACGTACCTTCTTGTCTAGGGAAGGAGGCAGCCGTACTTACCCTTCTTAAACATTTTCGGATATCCATTGATTAGAAAACACTGTCAAACTTGTCAAACACTTAGGTTGCTTCTTTTCGTCAAATTTATTTGGTGGAACACGAGGTAGGGGTGTGTACAGGGTTGCCACAACGGTTAGTTTCTAAAGTGTTAAAATTGCCCAATTTTGCGTGCTAAGCAGCGATTTTTGGTGCTTCAGTAAAAGCAAATTTTGTCTTCCCCCCTCCCCCTTCTGTCCGCCCATGGCCCTCATGACTAATCTTAGGGTAGAATATTTCCTCCGACCTGGAAGCATGTATGTAGGCATATAGTATTAAATTGTTGAATAGGAAAATGATTCAGTGATTAAAAGACACGCGTTTTTAGCCTAAAAGGAGATGGAAGTATGCAACTCCTCTCTCATAATGGCTATGAAGGTTTTCATGTTTTATTTTTGATTTCAGGCCGCCCAAAGCTAATCCTGGAAAGAATGTCCCTACCCGTGCAATAATAGAAAATAGAAATCCAGACAGACTTGGAACCGTTGAGTGTCGGCATTGGAGACTCGGACACTGTCCATTTGAAAACACTTGTTGGTACAAACATATCCTAGAACATAAAGGTGTCGATATAGAATAATTTGCTTATCATAAATTTTTTTTTATCTATCCTTGGGAAATGTGTATGCCAAAAGTCATAAAAGACTGTACTTCTGTTAAAAATCTGGCAGCTTTTTAGTTCTATTTAAAGGGATCACCCATGTCCCTTCTTTTGGTGGTAAAACCCCATGAATTGGTAATAGGCTAAATCGTAATCCGTACTATACAATAGTTAATTGTAGTTGGTAATATATTAAACGTCTTTAAGAATGGTCTAAAGATAATGAGGGTAAATTTTTATGTAGTTATTCAATTAGTAATGAACTAATTAATTGTTATTAATAATAATTAATTAGTAAAGTAATTGTTATGCAGTAATTAACTGAAGGAATTCATAGACTAATGTCTTTTGGACTTTATTCAATATAGCGCTGAATATACCATTCGTCCTTGCTCTTACAAGACTTCAAACATATTCTGAGGGATACTAATCCTCATGTTGTAAAGTAAGACAATTGTAAGAAAATTTTTCGTTAAAACTGTGTTTATATTTTACATAAAGGTTAATTACTTCACGGCAAAGGTGCGGAGTCGCATTAAAAAGCTTTATATCTAAAACAGTTCCGTGGCATTTTGTAAAAAGGGCCCAAGTCCACTTTTCCTGACTTTATATGGGCGCAAAATGAAAATAAGAACGCATAATGAAAAATCTTTTTCACAGATTAGAATTTAAGAAACTTCAAACTTTAAAGACTAATTCCTAGTTAACTTTTCGATCGGAATTGGCTGGAATTGTCCAAATTGCGGAATTGCTCGTTATTTAGAAGTTCAGGGACTTAGGCTTTTTTATGCCCTTTTGGAACAATTTATAGCTCGGTCAGAATTATCCATAAGCACATTTTGTATAGACCAATCGATAAACCTCTTCGAACCGTGGGCTTAACTCATTTTCGGAAAAAAATGGCCTTAGGCCCTTTTTTGCAGAACGCCACGGAGTTATTTCTTCATATTCAAGATTATAGTCAAGTCTTTAGGTTTAATCTGTTCATGAGACTTCTTTTTTAATCTTACATAAACCACATGGATATGGGTATTTTTATTCAAAGAAGAATAAAAATATTGCCCTAAATTTAAATGGCTAAACAGAATATCTACTCTTTTTCCCCCAGATATCTTATCATAAATTAAATTTTACTCCCCCTCCTTTCCCTTGATGATCGAAGCATCTTCGTTACTTATCCTGGTGTAGCTATATTGTATTTTAAATTTTTGGAAGGGCACTCACTACCAAAGAAAATGCTACTTTTTAGAATGCAATGGTTGTAATAAAAACTTTCCATGGAGTCCCCCCCCCAGAAAAAATTAAAAAACTATTATAAAATTGTATTATAAAAATTATAATTCAAGGATCCTTAAGTGGAATCCTGAATTATCTGACTTTGTGATGATTATGTTCGATCCGTAACAATCACAACATATTGACCCGGCTTTTGAAATTAAATGTGAACCTACTCATTTAAATACATTTTTTTCCTTTTTTAAACTTGGGGTAGTCTGGTGTTTCAAAACTTAGTTAACTTTCCAATAAATAATTATTACAATAAATAATTATTTATTAAACATTTCTTTAAATATGACTGAGAACCCAGACGTATTTGAAGATATCTTAACCCCAATAATTTCAAAATTACAACTCATTGGTTATCTCCAAATCTTGAGCGTTAGTGTTTTTTTTGTTTTTTTTTTTGGAAATAAAAACATTTGGCATGATTGGAAAGAGTAGGACTAACGTTGAGAAAGATATCTTCGGAGCGGGAGTAATCGAAAAAAGTAATCGAGAAAGCTCCGGAGTGGGAGTAATCGAAAAAAGTAAACGAGAAAGCTTCGGAGTGGGAGTAATCGAAAAAAGTAATCGAGAAAGCTTCGGAGTGGGAGTAATCGAAAAAAGTAATCGAGAAAGCTTCGGAGTGGGAGTAATCGAAAAAAGTAATCGAGAAATCTTCGGATTGGGAGTAATCGAAAAAAGTAATCGTGAAAGCTTCGGAGTGGGAGTAATCGAAAAAAGTAATCGAGAAAGCTTCGGAGTGGGAGTAATCGAAAAAAGTAATCGAGAAACCTTCGGAGTGGGAGTAATCGCTGTTCCCCAGGCCAAATTAACTCGATAACTAACTTAGAATTTGGTGATATATTTAGGTTTGTATTCGTTCCTGAGTTTTTCTTAACTTCACCTCTTCTTATTCAGACCCTTATTTTATTTGCTGTAGGGAGTTTTATCACCTATTAAAAGAAGAGCCAATAATTTTTCTGTCATCTCAAGATTTTCTCTTTTTTTGGGGGGGGGGGGGGTGGTAAAGGATGATGGTAAATTTGTCAAGACAAAAAAAGGATAAATTCTCTAAAACTACGGAAACAAGGTAGAAATCTTGAGAATCGTAGTTTTTTTCGGATGGGTAGTCTTTAAGTCCAAATGTATTAGTTTTATATTTTAATATCCCGATTTCAGCCTCTACCAATTAATGTAAACCCTATTTTGAGATAAAGCTGATGAAAACTAAATAAATATTTTTTTTTCTTTTTTATATTTCGCCTTTAAGAAAAAATTTTGCTTTAGGTTTTATTTTCAAAATATTTTTGTTTAATTGGTTTCAGTAACCATACTTCACCCACCCACAAAAAATGGACTATTATACATTAGCAATTTTTTATATCGTTTGAAAGTTCTCATTTAAGTTTAGCTAAAATGTGTATTCTAACAGCCAGGGACAGTCAGGGTTGGTAGGCTTAGGTTAGGGTTGGGTAGGTTAGTTCAAGAGCGCAACTAGGGTTTTTTTTTGGGGGGGGGGCCACCAGGATTTTTGTTTATCAAAATTCAAGCGGAAGTTTTTCTTCATTTTCCTTTTTGGTACATTCTGAAGTGTACTCTTTTTTCCGGGGATATCAACTTTCCCCCCTTGTGACACTTTTGTTGGGGTTTGTCAATATAATTATGGCTGAACAACATAAAAAGATGTCTATACGAAGAAATGTTGACTTTAAGAAGTTAAATGACATTTTTTATTCTAGTACTTTTGAAAATAAAAATAGACAATTTTGACTAGATGTCATTTTTGGAAGTAGTGGAGGATTAGGGCTGCAAATAGTAAAATCTTTTACTAGTTTACGTCTAAATTGGCCTTAGCCAGGTGAAAGGCAAATATACATTTAAAAAAAAAATCATTTTTGCGTTTATGGCTCTACTTTTTAATTGAGCCGAGCTCAAATGTGAAGCTCAATGTCCAATTTGTCAGCTCCGGTTTGAGATATTACTTTTGTAATGATTCCCTTATATGTGATATACGTTTCAAATTCTGTGTTTATTACGATTTAGTCTATAGAATAACTTGCTGCTATTTTGTGCAAAGGTGATTCAGCTGTGGATATTTTTCTTATTGGTATTCTAATACGATTTTGGTGCCGGCCTGATGGGTAGCATATGTACTATTCGCCCGTTTAATCTTCTTGTAAAGTTATTCCCTATGTTATTTTATAAAAATTTACTACTGCTAGCAACTCAATGCAGGACCAAGCCGTCTGAAGCGAAAACAGCTTGACACCCTCCTCCTCCGGAGCCTCACTCTTTACTTCCTTTCACGCAAGTTCCTAATCTCTTAAGTAGAAGTCTTATTTCTGTCAATCATATTCGAAGACGTTCTGTCTTTCGTTTTGCCCATAAGTGCTCTTATAAATTCCATATTTTATCCAACCACATGAAAGTCAATGAGGATTATGTTTTCATGCTTTCTTTGTTAAATAGGACTATAAATTTTAAATATAGTTCGTCTACAATTCAAATTTTTCTCTCTCTTAAAAATCGCTATATCCAGTTTGTTATTTTTAGACATAATATTTTAATTAGTAAAATCGTATCCGAAAATATCTTTTTTCTTCGTATTTAGTATTTTCCTACAACGTTCAAGTAAAAACAGATATATACATTTCAATGGGGCCCATAAACTATAGCTTTAGGGGGTCAAAGAAATCAGTTGTCAGCAAATAAATTTTATAATCCTTATTTTTTTAATAAAAGAAAAAAAAAGTTATGCTAAACGTCGTTTTAACCGAATTATTATTTGGATTAGGTTCTGAAGATAAATTAAAGCAACTGAAAGGGCCAAGTCCTAGGAAATAAATTTGTATCTTAGGGAGTATAGAAGTTCCCCATCTGAGTGACACTGAAATCGGATTCGAATATGGTTTGTTTTATTTTACAATATACAACAGTATTTTTGTCTTTATATTAATATCGATGGTAGGTTAATTCTTTAGTCATCTGTTTTGTTTTTAATTCGTGTTGAGACTATGATTAGTGTATATAGAACTGATCAATTTTTATTTAGTTTATTTATTTCGAAGTATATATATATATATATATTATGTGCTTAGCTAAAGTTATTACAAGATTAGTTTTCCGTTCAAAAAGTAGTATTATAAAAACACAGTGAGTCTTACATAACTGTTTTCGGTAAAAACTGGCAATTTTCTTGAGGGTTAAAATTTCAAATTTAAATTAAAAGTTGATATTGCACAAATCGTCATAAACACTGTGTACTGTTTTCGGAGGTATAAAGTGTTAAGAACGAGTCGGTATATACTTATTTTCCTTATTAATGGCTATATTTGGTTCTTTAAGTTGAAAAAAACTTTAATTCTTTTATTCGATAGAAAAAATCGTTTCGTTTTTTCCGTATGTTTGTAATTTGGGCCAATAAAACTAAATTTGTAAGAGTATTTTCGTTTTGATTGTTTTAATAAAAAAATAAATGGACATATTATCTGATAGAACGACTTCATCTGTGACTATTATTGAATAGCTGCGTACAAGAAGCCGTGAACCCTACCGCCATCTCTTCGTGGGAGTTTTCACTTTTGGAACAGAGGAAAATCTAGAGATGTCATTTTGTAAATATAGAGAGCAATTTAGCATTATGACTTCTTTTTTTAAAAACAGTTTCAATACGATGGCTGATTGAGCTGACGAGACTAGAATAAGGAATGCGTTTAAGGAATGTACGTGCGTATGTTGTTTGTAGGCATAACACAAAAAGGTTGTGTTCCAGTATGCTCATTTTTAACTACAATTATTTTTTTGGCTATTACCTTCAGCTTAAAATAGAAGATAATAGCAGATTTGGCTCATAAAATGCTTATACAGTTGACTGTCGATAACTCGAGCCTCTATATCTTGAAATCCTCGATATCTCGAGATATTTTCAATCTCCTTTGAAAAATCTGCCAAGTCAAAGAAAAAGCCACGCATAACTCGAAATGGTTTATCGTATTATGTTTTACCTCTGTTAGTCGAAGTGACCCGATAATTATCTCCATAATTTGAAATTCAGTAGATAAGTCGTCATTTAGTTCTCACTCTATATCTCGAAGTTTTTACAACGGACTTCTGTTAGTCGAAACCCCGGTATGCAGGTTGCAACATGTAAAATTTGATATGTATTAATTTTGTTTAACGTATTTTTGTATCAGATTCTGTTAATTTTTAGCTGTCTATTTCCTAGCAAACTAAATTTATTATTGACATTTGAAAGTCAAGTTTTAATATTTAAAATCAAGTCGTCTATAATGCACTAATAAAGTTATTCTTATTTTGTAGTGGCTGTTGGAAGTAAATTTACCAGTTTTGTATCTCTGTAACTAAAATTGTCATTTGGCTTACCTCTATAACTCATGGCATTTATAAGTCGAATTTTATGTAGAATGGCCTGTGTAACTTAAACTATACATAAAGCGAAGAAAAATCATGGTCCTGTGAATTTCGAATTAGCGAGAATCGACTATAATGCAGAAAAAGTTTTTTTTCGGGTTTTTACTTTCAGCTTAAATAGCAGATAACAACAAACTTAGCTCATAAAATGCTTATATATATAAAAGGGGTTAACATGTAATGAAGCGAGGGTCAAACGTAAAGATAATAAATAGTTACGCAAATGCGCAGTATTTTAGATTGAGAAAAAGATTTTACCAAAAAGCTTAAATTAGATTTGAGTTCACTATCCAGCCAAACTTAAAAGCCTCACCTAGTCCTTGGTACTCAAGTTAAAGTTAATGTTTGAATTACAGTTTTTTATACATTTTTAATTTTGTTTACTATTCAAAGAAAGCTTCACTTCAAGATAATAATTCAACATCTTAAGCAAGGAGTCAGAAAACATTTATAACAAGGGGACAATAATGACCTGAATAAGTTTTCAAAATTAGGCCCTAAAAATTCTGTTAAAATTTAAAAATTTCCCCATTTGGCAGGACACAGCACTCCCAATGAGACAGAAAGCTACCTAGCATTTTCATAATAACTAATTTTTTGGCGCAATACATTTTTAAATTAAAAAAAAAAAAAAATAAATATAGGTGCGCTAAATTTTCTTGCTTTGTTTAGAACAAAGCAATGATTAAATATTTTTGATAAATCAGCAAAAGAAGCGGCAGCTTTTCAAATTCTCAATGCTTCAATTATTCAATGCTTCATCTAAGAAAACAAGACGAAGTGTTGTTCTATCTTCCGGTCTGAAGCCAAACTGAATTTGTTCAACGATCTTAGCAAAGAAAATCATAAAATAAACTTCTTAAACGCTTCGAGGAATTGATGCTTAAGAAATGGGCCGGAAATCATTAACATCACCATAGGCATCTATTTTAGGAGTAAAAGAAATTAAAGCACGCTTAAAATTCCACGTAAAGATATCATCATAAGACACTGATTCAAAATGACAGTTAGTGGGCAACGCATTACACCTGAGGACTCTAACCATTTTCACTTATATCTAGTGTCTGCTATATATCCTGGGGTCAAACTATCCCCTATTTAGATCATATTCTGATAGCATCAGGCCATTGTGATTAACAACGCAAACCCTTGAACGATTAAACAAGAAAAACAAGTTTTTTCAACTGAAAGTAAGGAGCAACATTAAAACTTAAAATGAACAAAAATTATCACGTACATGGGGAGGCTTTTCCCCCTCCTAAACACATCGCTCTTTACGCTGAAGTTTTTTATTACTTTCAAAAAACTTCTTATTATCCTAATTAAACAAATCTTGTGTTTTAGAAGTCTTGTTTAAAGAATTGGGACATAATTCAATCTTTAGTGTAAAGAGTGAGGTATTGAGGAGGGGGAAATCCCCCTCATATACGTAATAGTTTGTGTTCGTTTTTAATGTTGCTCCTTACTTTCATTTGAAAAACTTGTTCTTTATTTAATTTCTGATCGTTTTTGAAATAATACCAGAAAACCTATCTCCACCTCTAAGGAAAAATCCGTCCTCCTCACTGATATTTTCTCTAGATAATTCAATCCTACTGAAAATTTATCCCGGACAATTACGATTAACATCTCCACGCGTAAAATCGAGTCGACAAAGCAAGACATAGCAAGAATTTGATATAAATTCCCCCAGTGCAGAATTTCCTCTGAAACATTCACCCCCTGGAAAATTCCCTCCCCAAGGAAAATGTCCCCAGCATAAAATTTGTCTCCCCCACCTGAAAAATGTATGCATACTTCCCAATAACAAAATATTATACATAAACAATTATTATACATAAGCAATTTGATAACTTAAAGACCTTTCATCAGGGGCTGTGGGGGGTCATGTTATCTCCGAACGCATAATTATTTGGCTTTTCAACTACGCTGAACAAAATGGCTATCTCAAAATCTCGATCAGACGATTTTAAGAAAAAAAGCTGTGGGAGGTCAAAGCCAACTTTTTTGCCACTTAAAAAGAGCAATATAACTTTTAATTTACGTTCGAATGAACCCTCTTCCGGTATTCTAGGACCACTGATTCAATACGATCAGCCCTGGGAAGACAAAAAGGAAACAAATAAACATTTCTTCTGGCAAAAAAATACAGAATTACACATTTTTGCAGATAGAAACTTGAAAACTCTAAAGCAGGGTTCTCTGACACTCTTAAGCAGATGGTGTGATTTACACTGATGGTGACGCTTAATCTAATGTAGAATCAGCATAGTAAGCCAATTCTTTTGATATATCTTTTGGTATGAAAATTCCGATTTTTAGAGTTTCGGGTACCATTGCGCCGGGTCGCTCTTTACTTGCAGTTTGTTACCACGAGCTTTTTGATACTTGGCCGTGTCACAGTTTGATTTGCCAATTATTCCGAAAGTTTTTATTGCAGGTATTGTATCTAGAAAACAAAGTTGTATTTTTGAAACCTCCTCTATATTTTACAAGTATTTGCAGCTTTTTCGTGGACGCAAGACAGCTTTCTCAAAAACCATAAAAGAAGGCTAAAACCACCAAGAACCATAAAATGCTAGTCTGTAAAAGTGTCTGTGGGTATATTTCTTTTTCTTTTAATATGACCGGAAACATCTGCATTTTTTTTTGCTACAGTATTTCAAGCTTTTTTTTTCTTTTATTAAATTGGGCATCGCTACCACGTAAGAGAATGGACAAGCAAAGGGGTTATGCCTCTTTAGAAATTTCTTCGTCAAAACACTTTAAAACTAAATTGTACGGCTTTTTATTTTAGACATTTTTCTTTATTAGTTAGACATGTTTCAGAAGGAAGAGGTGGTACGGATTCGAAAAAATGCATTAATTATATCAAGCGTATAAGAATTTCCCTAGAAAGTGTGGAGTAGGGGGGGGGCTAACCTACATCCCTCTTGGGTACATGCCCGATATCAGTAGCCAGTAACGGTTAACCATTAAAAATAACCATTTCGGTTAACCATTAAAACACTTGTTATTCGATAAAACGTGTCTGGGTGACCCTTTACTTGCCACCTCCTACAAAAGGTCTGGCTGGTAAAAAGGAGCTTCAAAGACGAAATGGTTCACGGTAAGTAAGGAATAACTTTTCAATACAAACTGATAAGACAGAAATTTGGTACTATTAAATCAAGGAATCAGCATTTCGTCGTCATTCAACATATATAAGACTAATAAGTTCCAAATTGCACATTAAGTTATTAGCATGGAAACATATGCACTATTTTAGAAAAAAAGGGGACGATCCTATTGAAAATTGCACCATTAGCTTCTACGAGTCCAAGAGCTTTAAACCAGTGAGTTCAATTCTCCAAGTTTTAGAGCAATAATAGAAATTGAGAAGACATTGAAATGCAAATTAAGGATATGTGAAATGAATTCATGGATATAAATTACCAAGAATCAGGAAGATGCAGTCAGATGGCATAATGATGAGACATTCCATTACTTTCATAGTTCAGAAACTAAGAAGAAGTAGTCAGTCTGGACGTGTCCAAGTTAAAGACAGGAATGGAGCCTCAATCATGGTAGCAGTGATAGCCGCAACCTAGTAAAGAACGAACTGCGGCCCATTGTAACCAACAATTCAAAACACTTAAAAAAAAAACTGTCGTTTAAAGCTAATTCATGAATGGTAACTCCGATCTGGTAAAACGAATTTATTGGAATTTCGAAAGATAGCCTGAAAACACTCGAAAATAGTGTTAAATGAAAATTTAAACTACACCATTGGAATCGTCATTGTCAAAAATCGCATACAGGAAAGTCACAGTCCCCAGCTTGAACAAAAACGGAAATCATTTTTTTGCATGGGCACCATATCTCTGTTATTTTTTCTCCTGTTTTTTCTATTCTCGTTTTTATCTTCACCACTAGCGGGGCACTGGAATAAATGACAAGGGAAGTGTTAAAGAGGGATGAGAAATGCATTTTGAGAATGAGTTTAAACTATGATAAAGTAGTAGGAAATCATATACAGAAGAATGAAAATATTCTCAACATTTTGGAAGAAAAAGAAGATTTATTTTGCGAGGAGGGGTTAAATACAGTATCAAAAAGGATTTTAAAAATATTAAGATATTTGTTGCTGATACAACGAAAAATGAGTAAGTAAATCACGTGGCATGATGATGCTTATTTGAAAAAGCGATACTGCAGATAAACTATTGAGAGAAGAAAAGCGTGTCTTAACAAAAAAGGTCGGTTGTGCCGACCAAGTGTCCACTCGTGGATTAATAACGCTAGTGTTAGGTTGAAAATTAACCTTAAGGAGACTAAATCGCTTATACAAGTTAGATATTCTTAGGGTTATTTCTGTTTTGTAGAACACTGCCATCTGTTCTGGTTTGTTCAGGATTATGACCAACCGTCTACAATCACAGTAGGGTTATTTCGGACACATATACTGCTATACATATACGCTAGCCAATTACTTTTAAGGTTCACAAGTTCTTGCCACCCACTTGCTTCTTTGGCGTTGGCTCGTCAGATGAATCTGTTTTTGTTTTTTTTTTCACAACAGGAAGCCTATAACTCAAGCGTATCTCCCTACTGGCTTCATTTGAATGTTTTGTTTTATTTTACTTTTTAAAGAGAAATCTTTAATAGAAATTCACAGCAGTGCAAAGACGTTATAGGTGCAAGGTGCCAAGTTGCCACATTATGGAATGTATAAAGATGGTAGCCAAAGCCGTCATATTTGACGAATCACATGACAGCTGTGGAAGAATTTGGTATTAAGGACAACCTTAAATGACTATTTTCAAAGATCAATAGCAATTGCAGACGTATCCCCCTTCTCCACCATCCAGCAGTGGCTGTTAAAGTGATGGCTATCACTTTAATTTGACAAAAAAGACCTCAAAAGGCAAGTGTTTAGTCCTGAGTTAGAAAGATTGTTTGTAGAATATTTTGAGCTCCTTAGGGTGCGCTTTATGCAACGTATAATACGCAGCACTCCTTTTAGCACATTCGGACCAGCCCACTCAAGTGGATCGAGGAACAGGGACCTACTTTTACAACAATGGAGCGTTTTGTAAAAAAGACGGGAAAGAGAAATCCAACTATTTTTCTCCTAGACAACCATTGAAAGCCACTTAGACCAAGCTTGGTCGACCCGTGTAAAAGGTTTGGCATGAAAATGCTTACCTTTAGACCCCACAGATCACACAAGATGCAAACTTTGAAGGTTTGAGTCTTCAAACCTATTTAGTAGGAACTAAAAAAAGAAGAAAAATGAGATAATGTCTTTATCTAAATCTGGGTAAACACATATCTACTTACAAAGTAGTACAGCTCTCTTGTGATTCGAAAGATATTTTCGCTTGAAACATAATTGCATTAGACAGGTCTACCAGTATGTATCCTTTCAGTCGTGACATTTCCGCGGAAGTTGCTTTCTTTGACATTTTTTCCAGAAGTAGATTAGTTGACGAATCTACTTCAAAATCGCCAGATCAAGATACCAACAATCTCACTGCTAAAAGTCAAGTTTGGTTTCTCTAGAATTGCTTAGGCCACTCCAAAGAGCTGATGGGACACTGACAACAGGTCGTGGAAACCATTTGAGAGGTAAAACTAGAATATTGACTGCTACTCCAGAAAAAAAGTCAAATGAAGGACAGGCAGATAGCAAAGCGAAAGATGAACAAGCGTGATTATAAAGCCTAAAAAACGATCGGAACACTAAAAACAACTCAAGACTCCCAGACAGCCTCTACCAAAAGGCGCTGGTAGAACCAGACGAATTTTATAACAAATTATGTACAAGAGATCAAAACGTGGTCACGCGTTCAAATGTAATCTCGTCCTACAACAGTCGTTAAAACACAATCTCAAGTATGTAGTTTTGTGTTTTTAGTCGTTTATTAGCTCGACTGAATGTATCTTTTTACTTCTATATTCAATTAGATGTCCATCTGGGTCCATATTTGAATAAATAAAAGCCATACTTAATATATCCAAATTCATCCCTATGAATGTCCAAAGTCTCCCCACTACGTGGGGTGAACTCGGACAGTGATCAAAAATGGAAATAATGAATTTTCAGATGTGTTTAAAGAAGAAAAATACTAACAATGGACCAAGGAAACTTCAGGGCAAAACAAGGAGCTCGAGCCTTCGAAGTAACCAATCGGTCAAATAGGCTCCAGGACATAGCTTCCCAAAAACAGCTGTCTGAGAGAACCCCGGTCTCCCCTACTATTAGCAAAGAAGATGGACGCAGTGAAGATGCAAAAAGTAGGGCGGCCAATGCACAGGTAAGTTTTTCACAGCTGAAAACAAGTTTGAAAGAATAGGAAGATGAAAATTTGCGAACTAAGATTAGGTTATTGGAAGCCATGTCCATGACCTTAGTCAAGCAGAACTCTGAAACATGGGTGCTTTGAAACGCTGAGAAAGATTTATTAAATATTTTCTAGAGGAATTGTCTAGGGATAGGTTTAGGAACTCGCCTGACTGACTGTATATCAAACAGTAAGCTTGATAAAAATGTTGTTTGATCCTACTCCTAGAAAAATGATGAAAGGATAGTTAAGATGGATAGGTCACCTTTTACGGATGACAGATAATCAAATATTGTGGTTTTTGACCATCCATAAGTGGACAAATGAAAAGTAAGTTGTCCCCGAAATGGGCGATGGTCACAAAAAGTAATTTTGACTGTTCTGTTACTTCTACATGGGAGAGGATAAAGAGTGAAACTTGAAATAGGTCAAATCCCCTGGATTTCGAAAAATACGTTTTTTATTATTATACGTTATCATCTGATCAGAAAAAGAGAGGGTAAATATATGAAAATTATGGAAATATTCGTATATTGATATAAAAATTGGTCAAAAGCCTTATGATAATATGGAAATATTCTGTCTTTTCTACATGGGAGAGGGTAAGGAGTGAATCTTGAAATAGGTCAAATCCTCTGGATTTCGAGAATACTTTTTTTATTCTTTCGTAATAACTTCAGGACTTGTCAAATGACTGATCAGCAAAAAAGAGGGGAAATATATGGAAATGGAAATATTCATACATTGATGTAAAAATTGGTTAAAAGACATATGATAATATGGGAATATTCTGTTCTTTCTACATAGAAGAGGGTAAGGAGTGAATCTTGAAATAGGTCAAATCCCCAGGAGTTTGAAAAATACGTTTTTTTTTATCATCTGATCAGCAAAAAAGAGGGGAAATATATGAAAATTATGGAAATATTCATTTATTGATGTAAAAATAGGTTAAAAGCCTTATGATAATATGGAAATATTCTGTTCTTTCTACATGGGTGAGGGTAAGGAGTGAAACTTGAAATAGGTCAATTCCCCTGAATTTTGAAAATACGTTTTTTATTATCATCTGATCAGCAAACAAGAGGGGAAATATATGAAAATGGAAATATTCATATATTGATGTAAAAATTGGTTAAAAGACATATGATAATATGGGAATACGAATCTTGAAATGAGGAGTGAATCTTGAAACAGGTCAAATCCCCTGGAGTTTGACAAATACGTTTTTTTTATCATCTGATCAAACAAAAAAAGAGGGTAAATATATGAAAATTATGGAAATATTCATATATTGATGTAAAAATTTGTTAAAAGCCTTATGATAATATAGAAATATTCTGTTCTTTCTACATGGGAGAGAGTAAGGAGTGAAACATGAAATAAGTCAACTCCCCTGGATTTTAAGAATACGCTTTTTAGTATGATCTGATCAGCAAAAAAAGAGGGAAAATATATGAAAATTATGGAAATATTCATATATTGATGTAAAATCTGGTTAAAATCCTTATGATAATATAGGACACATTTTGTTCTTTCTACATGGGAGAGAGTAAAGAGTGAAACTTGAAATATGGTGGGGTGGAGAAACTGCATTGAGTTTTTAGTAGTAATAATAGAAGTGTAACTAGTTGTGTCAATTTTAATGAAGGGGCATTCCCCCGCCTAGATCCTCACCTGGATTTTGAAAAATAAGTTTCTAATTTATCATCCGATCAGCGAAAAGATGGAAAATATTTGAAAATTATGGAAATATTCATATATGTAAAAATTAGTTAAAAGCCTTGAGATAACTTTTTTTATGTTGTTGCAAAATATCACTTCTTAAGGTCTCATTTTGTTTTTTGGTTCTTGGAATTTTTGGCATTCTTGGTTCTTATTTTGGTAGCTGGCTGAAAGATATTGTAAACAAAAAGGAGGGCGAACTTGTCAATTTGTTCCGACTTGTCTTCTTTTTCCATACTTTTGCATACTGTTTCTCACAATAAAAGGTTATAAGAAAGGATCTTAGGGAAAGTAGACCTATATGGGAGAGAGTAATGAGTGAAACTTCCAAAAATTGGGTGTGAGAAGAAGCTACATTGCGTTTTATAATTATACTAGAAGTGTAACCAGTGGCGTCAATTGGGATGGAGGGGCATTCTCCCGCCTAGATTCCCCTCCCTATATTTTGAAAATTACCTTTTTTTTGTATACAGGTACCTTTTTAGGTACTTTCATTAGAAAATAAAAAAATTCCCCTCTCTGATAATCAAAAATATATTTTGCCCCCCCCCTGTAACTTTAGGGGATCAACACCACTGACTACAACCACAAATACCAAATTTTGAATTTTTGACAGGGATTAACCATACCGAGCCAGTGGTCATAGAATGTCAGAACAGGGACTATTCAAACAGATATTAAAATATCCAATGTCCTTTTTTAGCAACAAAAGATATCTTATCACAGCAAAGTACTGATTTCCGTAATGTTTTGAACATCTGATACAAAGGCAAGATAATTAAGTCGAAATGTAGCTTTTTAATTCAAAGTGTATAAAACGTAACATAAACGTAAGAAATTCATTGTAAGGTGTATAAATCAAGACTGTTGAACAGTACTGTTACCAATATCAGACTCACCAACAATCTGTCGAGATTCTTTCAACACAATTTTTGATTCACTTAAGTCCGAGAGAACAAAACATGAAGAGATCGCTAGGAGTTGCAAACCAACTTCACCTACAAAAGAAACAGAATGAAGAACAATTTTCCGGGCCAACTTTTAAAGGGCTGGAGGAGAGAAGATATTTCTTTTTTATAAGAAAGAGACAGAAACAGTAGAAGTTACATTCCTTTTCGTTATAACTCATTGCTTTTGAAGTCCTTCTTTTACGATAGTAAAAGCCGTTTCCTTGCTCAGATTTGCTCGAAGTTTAACAGAACTGAAAAATTATAAATATATTAAGAGGGTTTGACATTACAGGAAAAAATACGCACAAACACTGAAGAGCAGTTATTATTTTTTATATTTACTTGAGTCAATACTGCTACAACTACGACGAAAAACTGACTGCAGCACTAAGCATCCTGAGGCCAACACTTCTGCCTTTTCCTCTACCATAATTTATTCAAAGCTTCAAACTTTACCCCGTCCCATGAAATTCTTTCTTGTTACCTCTTGCCATCCTATTCAAGAACAAAGTGCTTTTCGCTTGACCCCTTATGGATGGCCAAAACGAACAATCGTTGGCAATCTGCCATCCTTCAACCATAGAACGTGTCCCTGTCACATGGCCCTTTCTTTCATCATTGCCCTAGAAATTGGAACAGAACCATATTTGTTGTTTGACAGAAGTTCATCATAAGTAAGCGATTCCTCAAAAAAAATTTAACAAATCTTCCTCTGGTTTTGCCAGCACTCGCATTTTCTGAAACCGTTTGAAAGAGCTCTCTTTGCATTGATATATTCAGCTTTCAGAGATTTTTCAGTCAATTTTAATCCAATTACAAAATTCAGGAAATCGGTGATTTATATAACGTCAGCTAGAGCGTGTGGCACTAAGTAAATCAACATAGTCTATTTCTGACTAAAAGAGAGATGTAAAGTAGCCTGGAAATTCAAGCAAGTTTCTCAACCCAACTAATAGGTTTGTAATGATCACTCTGACTGACTTCCGCCAAGCCCCGTCCCCCACGGGAAAAAATAACATATTTTTATTTTCAGTAATGGGTAAAAAAATGGTATAAAAAATTTAACTTCTGCTATTTTACAGCATTTCCACCAATATTTGCCAAAATACCGATCTTTGTCAGTAAAAAGTCCATGAACATCCTCATTTTGTCAATACAACAGACTAGTTCCCATGGCCCTTTATAGCTATTTGTAGCAAATGCAAAGTTTTTGGTTTCCATGCATAAAAACATTTTCACCAAAAAAATTGCATTAATTGGTTACTGATTTTAATTCATATTGTAGGACTGAAAATCATACTATAGGCAAATCTAAGCAATTGTAGGTATGGAAACGAAAACAGGTCATTTACCTGAAAAAAAACAGGGGTGAAACCCCAACACTTATTTTGCTCAGATGATAAAATTCTCCTGGTGTACTACTTATTTTCCTGAGATGGAAAAATCTTTCTGGTATAAGGCTTTTCCTCATATGGTGGGATTTTCCTAGGTTAAGTTTTTTTTCAGCCAGAAGATATTTTATATCTTGGTTGAAACAACTTGTTTATTGAATGATATGAGGAACATTGTATTGTCTATGTATACCTTCTTTTTTGTAGCAGCCCACAAAGAATATTCCTTGTACATCACAGAAAATCCCTGCCACATACAAATTCTCTTCCATTTTTTTATTTGCACCCTTTCTCCAATTTTAGCCCTATTTTGAGTCAAGTATAGCATTTCCAAATGAGAGGAGAAGTATTGCAACAAAATCCGTTTTTGGTTATTACATAATAAGAAAGTGCGTGTTATATAGTTTCCAAAGTTTGGCTAGAGGCTTGAATCTCTCCCCACCCCCTGTCAAAAACCTTAGCTAAGAGGTGTATACCTCATAGTCACAAAGTAGCACATACATTCTTATTGATTGTGGACCACAGATGGGCCAAAGAAGTATAAGATTTATATGAGTTGAACTCAGGTTAGTTCAGGAAACAATATTTGCCATATTTTCTTACCTAGTAAAGTACTAAAATAAAATATGCTATTTTAACAGCTTATTCTACAGACTATGCCATTTTTGAAAAGAATGCAGTAACATAAATTCAAAAAATGAAATATTTGACTGAGGATAGAAAAAACCTTTTACCTCAGGAAGGGAGTAATGTCAGAAGAAAAAATACAATATTTCTCATTGAGATAAATAAAGTTGATATAGATCAGAAATTAAGTGGAATATTTTTCTTTTGAGCAATTAGTATTTTATTATAATTTTTTTTAAAAATAAAATTCTCTCTATCCTATCTGACTATCTTATTATTCATCATTTTCTACCTCTTACTAAATTTCACCACATCATTCAGTTTTGAGCTCATGCCAAAACGTTTATTTTGCTTGTATTGCATTGTTGCTTGTGGAAACTGGTACTATAGACATTTTTAGTTGTTTAATTCAAATGGGATAATGCTAGACTATTTGTGGTTTTTGCTTCTTTTATCTTGACTCTCCCCCATCATTCAATAAAAAATCTTGCAATTGGGCATTGCTTGATCCTGCAAATATTGCATGAGGCTACTAGCTTAAGACAAAGGGCAACAAACTTTACTTGATAAAACGAAAGACAATTATTAATTTCTTTTGCAAAACAACTTTAATTTAATTTTATTTGCTAAGTAAAACCATTAGGATCTAGGCACTTCTGACATTATTCATATGACAAATGTTTATTCAGAATCAAGGAACTAAATAAATTTTT